>NW_028274818.1:21370291-21521583 GCF_037043125.1 Eumetopias jubatus | reverse complement strand
ATTTATATATTTATTTATATATATTTTATATATACTGAGAGATATATATGTGTGTATACACACACACACACACACACACACACACACACATATATATAATCTACCACTGGCTCTTCCAGCTCTAAAAACCTATATAATAAAATCAATGACTCCCATATAGACATTAAAAGTGATGTTGATTATAAAAATTATCCACTTATATAATGGTTCCTATAATAGTTAGTTACTCTAGAATCTTTAATCTCCTTTAAAAGCAGACCCCAAAATCAAGACTTAGAGGCAGACAGAGGAGTTGGAAGGTAAACCCAGGAAGACATGTTTTGAAGTTAGGAACATGAGACAGGGAAGGGGGAAGAGCCAATAAAAAGCAAGAGGGGCTCAGTCTTGCTGGAGACCTTCTGAGAGACCTTGTGAGACAAACATCAGGACCCTCCCACCAGAAAACAGGGAGTCTAGGGGATTTGTCTACCACTCCCATTCCATCCCTACTAATTGAAGGTTGCCTTCCAGAGGGTTAGCTCCCTCGAACTTTATGGTTTAGCTTTTACAGCTAAGCAAGCTCTAGTTATACTGGAGGAAACCCTCAGGAAGAGAAAGCAGAGAATTCAGGTATACCTAAGGTGGGAACCTGTCAGGGGGTGCGGGTTGTCCACAAGTGCAAGAAAACTCAGGTTAGCCAAAGGGACATTGGTGGACTGTCAACAGCATCTGCTATATCTAGTTTAGAGTTGGCCTCTATTTGTAATTAGATATCTTATTACCAGATATTTCTTTTCTTTTAGTCAGTCTGATCTATCCCACAGTTAGTCCAAATTGAAAAATTTTTTCTCTTTTCACTATTAGCACCTAATCATACCTTAGTTTTCACTCAAGTATCAACTTAGGTTAAATGTGAATAACGACCTGAAACACATGTTGAAGAAGGTCCAGGGTCAAGTTTGGAATGTCTTGACCAATTAAGGACATCCTCCATGGACAAAGAGGGGATATACATTAGACACACATCTGTTATCCTTTAATTTAGTACAATATTAGGGAGGGGACAGTGCTAAATAAACATTATTGATTGATTTGAAGCTTTGTAATATTTATTTAAACTATTCAAAATGGGAAGAATTTCAGGTAATAATGATCTACGATTTGATTCTACAAATTTAAGCAATATACAGAAAGTAGGAAGTAAGTAAACATATAACTAGTAGATTTGGAAAAATCCTAATGTCAAGAAGAACCACTCCCCTCCACGTACTGCATGGAGCACTGGGTGTTGTACAAAAACAATGAATCGTGGATCACTGCATCGAAAACTGGTGATGTATTGTATGGTAACTAAGATAACATAATAAAATAAAATTTAAAAAAAGAGCCACTCCCATATCCTTAAGGATGCAATTAGTATCACATTTTCTCTCCATAGAAACAGATATCTAAAAGGAAATTTAAAATGATTTTGAGTTTTTCCTTGTTCTTTCTTGCTTCCAGACTTATTAGGACTTTGCTAGTCTTTTTATAAATTGTAAGCAAACCTTTAGCAGAGTGAACACACACCACCAGTCTTACCTCTTTGTCCATTAACTACTAAGCAGTCCTTGGTGAAGAGGAGGTGAAAGCTGGTATACCTTCATTTTTCATTCACTAAAAGGTGAGTTTTACAGCTTCCTTGGCTTGAATTTCTATCTCCAATTTGGACTTCAACTTCATTAACCAAATTTTGACCTAACCTGGTACACAGATTCCGAGTCTAGCTTTAACTGACTTAAGATAGTTAACTCCATGTCTCCTGAGTCAGACCCTTCCTGGGCAGGCATTCTATTAATTATGGTCCTCACCTGATACCAGCCTTTCTTTTTTCTGTCCAAGGTTTTGCTGCCTTTTGTGCTCCTGACATTCCCTGACCCTTAGTGAACTTATCACAAAAATTAGATGAAATAGCCAACCCCTCAGGGAAAAACAAATGGAAGTGTCCTGCCCTTTTCCACAGAGAAAGGTATCTTTTACTCCCTGGTCAAAATTCAGCAGCAGAGTGCAACGAAGACATTTTCTTTTTTCCACAGGAAATGAAAACCTTAAAAATATGTAGCCCCTGAGTGCTTTCATAAGATGATAAGGTTTATGATCCAGTCATCATTTAGCCAAAAGCAACTTTTTAAAAGGTTTAGGATATTTGATAGAGTGTGATTATAAATTTATTTCAGCTCTCACCAATGACATTTAGATTATGTAAACTTCCCTGGATTTGCTCTGAGAAGATCTCACATGAATATGAAAATGCTGCCGATCAGATGTTGTCAAGTGACTGTGCTCTGGAGTCAGAACTTCCCCAACTATGTGACCTCGGCCAAGCTACTCAACCTGTCAACATATCAGTGTCTTCATTTGTTAAATGGTGATGGTAATACCAATGTTATAGAGTGGTTATGAAAATTACATATGGAAACAAGAATATATAGATTTAATCTTTGGCTATATTTGCGCTCACCAGAAAAGCAAAGAAATATTATCATTGATAAACTATAAAGATCAAAGGGCTAAGAAAGAATTTTAGAAATTAAATGATTAGAAGTGCTTCCTAATTTAGTAATTGTGGCACTTTTAAAACATGGCCCCCAAATTCTTTGACACTCCTCCCATAAGATATGCACCCCACCACCACCACCACCACCTTGATGAGGGGTGGACTTGTAACTGCTTAGAACTCCACACTAGGGCAGAAGTGACACTCAGGGATTCAGAGGCTGGGCCATGAAAGGCCATGCAGCTTCTGCCTGGTTCTCGTGAAGCACTTACCTTGTAACATCTCGTTTGGAGATGTTGCCTCTCAGCACCCAGATCCATGCTGTAGAAGCCAGAGCCACATGGAGACACCTGTGTCCTGGTCAGTAGTCTCAGCTGAGCTCAGGCTCTGAGCCTTGTCAGCTCACACATATAAGCAAAGGGGCCCCCACGTGATTCAACCCTAACCATTTCTGAGTCTTTCTAAGTGAGGCCTCAGTCATGGATGTTCCTTAAATCCACCTCACTCTGCCTTATCCAAAGTCCTGCTTTTAGAATCTATGCATATAATAAGAAGTCTGTTGTCTCTGCTACTAAGTCTGGGGTGATTTATGACCCCAGCAATACATAACCAGAGCAGCAACACCAGCAAAATAATGGAAATAGTCCAAAAGGAAATAGGGGACTGGGCTCGTTCATATTGAGTATTTTGAACTTAAGAATGGATAACACTAAAACATCAAGATTCAATTATTCACATCTTATAAAATGTCCTACCCAAATTTTGGAAGAATTTTCTCTGCAGTTATATAAATCATTACATAGACTTCATTGGAGATTCTGTTTATCAAAGCCTCATCATTATTTATTGTCATAATTCTCTTTTTAAGTAAATAAATTTCAATGATATATGTTATAGTATGAACATTTAATTAATTTTAAAAAGATTTAAAAGTGTCTAAATTACTTAGCATGCTGTGAGGCAGTGGGTTTCAAATTTTAATGTGATAACAATCACCTTGGATGCTTGTTAAAAGTCTGATTCCAAGGCCCTTCCACAGAGATTCTGATTGAGTAGACATGTGTATTTGACAGGAGATGCTAATACTGGTGGGTCAGGGGAAAACTAAAAACTATTCCTGGAAATCCAATAGGGTACACAAAAAAAGTATGTAACATAGCTTCTGCCTCAAATAATTTAATGCAAATTCATAGAAAAGACATTTGTGTGAAAAAATAAAAAGACAGCATTTAGGCTTCAAGTTGGTTTTGGGTTCTAATCCACCAGACCTAACATTTTTCTTCTTTAATTTGAATTGTCAGGTAGGAAAAAAACTAGGCCCAAGAGGGTGAGGTTTTTCCAACTGACAGTAGAGTTTAAACAATATACTTAGTGATGGATCTGATTAACAGTTTTTTTCTGACTCATGAGCAATATATTCTATAGATTAAGTGAAGAATTTAATGTCTTAAAGTTTAATGTTACTTTCCAGGGAGATTAAAGGAGAGTTCTGTGTTTCACATTGAATGACCAGCCCAAGAAGAGCTTTTAACTGAATATATATTTATGTTTCTGAGCTATAGATATAATGGTCAAACACAATAGAAGTTTATATCTCACTATATAGATGCTCAAGGAGGGTAAGGAGGTCTCTTCCATGTGATAATTCAGGTATCCATGACCATTCGATTTGGTGGCTCTATCATCCCCTAGTTCATCACTGTCATCGGCATCCAACCTATGGAAGAGGAAAGAAATACAGGGGAAGCACACCTGTTTCACAAAAGCCTTGGCCCCCAACTGTATACATCACTTCTACTAATTACATTGGTGAGAATTAGTTATATGGCTATATCCAGTTGCACAAAGACTTGGAAAAGGAGGTTTCTCATCTATTAGCCTCTTTCCATCTTCAACTGTATACCACAGAAGAGAAGACTGGATTATGGTGAACAGTCACAATTGCCACACACTAAGGCATATCACTGTATTTCAAACCACCGGAGATAAGCAGCAGATTCTAAAAGACCCAGAGAGAGAAAAACAAGGCACTTATGAGTTAACAGAATGCCATCAAATTTCTCAAAAAGAACACAGAAAGACAATGGAGAAAAGTCTACATAATTCTGAGAGAAAATGATGATCAACCTAGGATTCTATACCTAACCAAACCATTAACATGAAAGGTAGACAGACTTTTCAGACTTGTACAATCCCAAAAGATTTACCTCCCAAATACTTTCTCAGGAAGTTACTGGACATGTGCAAGGGTAGAATCCAAGAAATGTGCAAAGGTAGAATCCAAGAAAGAGGAAAACATAAAACACAGAAAACAGAGGGTCCAAAAAATCAGAGTGAAATGAACTGAATTCCAATGATGGTGGTGAAAAGATACTGACAGCTGGACAGCAAACCTAGACAGCAAATTCTGAATGCAGCAATAAGATGGATTCCAGAAAGTATGAGTTTCCCCAACCCTAACCACCGCACCACACCCCCACCCACACACGCATTGAACTAATAGGTTCTTTGGTATGTTTGACTCTTGAAAGAAGTTTTAATGTTCTGTCAGAGGGCATGGAGTTTAATTAGTGAGGGGTACATAAAAATTAACTGAAAAGAAGAGACACATGTCAGTATACCATGTGACTCATCTGTGAATTATATTAAAGCAGTTATAATACCATAAGCACTAATATTCATTTAACCAAAGATTGTTACAGAACATGTAGAGAGAAAGAGTGAAAAATGTATGGGGTGGTAAGGAATGGAAATGTAAGAACACAAAATCCTCATCTTTCACATGCAAAAAAGGTCACCTGATAAGGTCTTAAATTAAAAAATCAAGAGACGACAGTCTAAACATGCTATTGGGACATATGAAGAGTCTTAGCTTGGGTTCCCCAGAAAGCAGAGCCTGAGGCAAAGGCTGATATGCTGCTCCTTTACTACAGGTTGCAATAATGGAGAAGAAGAAATGAGGGGAGTGAAGTGAATAAAGGTGAAGCACTGATGAAAGGCAATTGTCAAGCTGTAAACCACGCCAGCCACTCTGGATGTCAAGCATGATTGATGGCTTCTTCTCATATGACCATCCTATGAGGGGCTCTCTAAACGACTGTGACTTGAGACAGTCCATTATGGTGGGATTAAAAGTGATTAAAAATATTTTACATAGTAGAATACTTTATTCTAGACACTTACTGCAACTAAGAATGGCTTTTAATTTTAGCAAAGAAAGGCTAAATCAAGGTAATTTTTTTGAAGCTAAGCCATGTCTAAGTACTTCTATGTTACTAACATACTGAATGTAATCAATTACCAAAATTCATAGACTTGGTCAGCAATTCTCAAACTCTTTGGTCTCAGGACCTCTTTACACTCTTAAAATTTCTATACATTTTAGTTAATGATATTGATCATGTTAGAGAATAAAATTGAGACTTTAAAAGATTTTTGTGTATTGATTCACTTAAAAATAATAATAAATCTAAATTGTATATTGTCATAAATAACATTTTTTTTAAGATTTCATTTATTTATTTGAGAGAGAGAGAGAGCATGAGACGGGGGAGGGTCAGAGGGAGAAGCAGATTCCCTGCTGAGCAGGGAGCCCAACGAGGACTCCATCCTGGGACTCCAGGATCATGACCTGAGCCGAAGGCAGTCGCTTAACCAACTGAGACACCCAAGCATGCATAAATAACATATTTTTATTCTAAAATAACCATATTTTCTAAATCAAAATACTTCAGTGAGAAGAGCAGCATTGTTGAACATTTTCAGTTCTCTTAAACTTCTAGCTTAATAGAAGACAGTTCATTTCTTATATTTGCTTCTGTATTTAGTTTGTTGTGATATGTTGTTTGGTTAAAATACATGAAAAAAGTGGTCTCACATAGATATGTTGTTGGGAAAGAAGAGAATATTTTAATAGCTTTTTCAGATAATTGTAGTTATTCTTCATTGATTCTACACCAAAATGTGAAATCAGAAACCATATCCATGAACTTTTTGTATTCTGTTACATTAAAAGTCCTTGGTCTATCTTGCACTTTGAATGGAACTTTTTGTTAACCATGCATGATTTGTCACTTGAAAAGCACTGGTCCACTGAGCTTTTCAGGTCTTCCAAATGCTGACCCATTTTTTGTCAAAAATCACATTCATTAATATCATCATAATTCTCATTAGAAAAGACTGCAGGTATTAGGAAACTCTCTAGTTCATGGTGGTGAATACAAGTTTTCTAAATTTCGAATTTTTGTGTGAAAGCTCCTATTTTTTCACTGGAAACAAATGTCAGTTCCTTTTTAGAAATGATCAGCTCACTTCATTGAGTTTCAGGAAAATATCTGCCAAATAAATCAGAAGAGCCCTAGTTTGTCTGACAGTTGTTCCTCCAAGTAAAAATGATATTCCCTGAAAAAAAGCAGCTAGTTCAGCATATAACTCAGAGATACACATGTTTTTCTCCAAGACAACCATCACACCTCAGTATGTAACCACAGCACTTTATATTTTCCTGGCTTCATTGAGATATTAACATATGATCACAGATCAACAGATAATAGCATAGTAATCTGATATGTGTATATATTGCAAAATGATTATCACAATAAAGTTAGTTAACACATGCATCACCTCACACAGTTACAAATTGTGTGCATGTATGTGTGTGTGTGTGGTGAGAACTTTTATCTACTCTTCTAGCAACTTTCAAACATACAATACAGGATTGTTAACTATAATCATCATGCTGTACATTACCTCCCAGAACTTGCTCATCTGATAACTGGAAGTTTGTATCCTCTGACCATCCTCAACTACTTTCCTACTCTCCCACCCCAGCCCCTCACAACTACCACTCTGCTGTTTCTGAGTTTCACAACTTAAGTACTTCCCTCTTTGTCATATAGAACATTAACTTGACACACACTCAAAGGTTAAGATTTAATAAAATTAATAACCTTTACTGTTTTATAAAGATATTCTTAAGTGTAACTGGCATTTTTTTTAACCGCAAGTGTATGGCAATGAAAAATACAGTGACTACTAGTACGATTTGGTGCCACTGCCTCAACTCAAGCTGAGGCGCCAGCAATTTTACCTACCATTGCTTTTTCACCATGCTTGCAAATGTCACCCCAGTGAAAAAGGCAAATAACAGTTTAGTATTATTATGAAAATAACTTTGTCCTCCAAGTCACCCAGAAAGGATTTCAGGGACCCACAGGCTCTGTGGATGGTCCTTTGAGAACTACTGATATAAGCACCAAGTGTTATAAATGATCACAAACAAAAGTCCTCACCTTTTTGCCTGGCTGAAGTAAGAATTGAGTTTAGCCTTCAAAGGTGTTCAGATCATACCTAGACAGTAGGACACAATAGCAATGACCCTTGATAGCTTAGAGGACCTAAGTCCCAGTGTTGTCATTTACTAGTCACAAGACCGTAGACCAGTCAACTGTGTTCCTCTGGAGTCCCAACCCACATGTGCGGACTCAGAATCCTTGGGAGTGGGGCCCCCAAATGACTTTTATCCACACTAAGTTTGAGAAGCATTGATGTCATGTAAGAAACTGTAAAAATTGTGGATTTACATAATGATAATATTTAGAAAAGAAAGTCTTTCTAGTCAAAGAATGGCATGAAGATAGCTATTTGTGTTCTTGTTTTACCCCCTAATCTCACACACACACACACACACACACACACACAATTATTAGACATACCTTATTCATATGTGCATCATCCACCATGGGGTAGCCCTGGTCTTACTGTTGTTAAGATACAGGTGTTCCATAGAAATGAATTTAAAAACACAGAGCCAAGAAATAGCCTGGAGAAAGGGAAGACGGCAAGAGTGTGTGTGTGTGGAGAAGCAGTGGGAAGTGATGCTGGGGGTGGTGAAAGTAGGGGATGAAATGTTCATACTTCTCACAATGGGCAACGAGGAGGCAGATTCTTGACTAGCAACGTGACATGAGGAAAGGCATGAATTGGGAAACTGGTTTGAGGGCTGTAGGTACAGGATGAATTGGAAGGGAAAGGACATGAAAGCAAGGCAGGTTTCACTGGGACCATACATTATACATTTTGTTCCTCCCCAGAGAATAAAAAAACCCTTCACTGAATGTGGACACGATCCACACACTCACAGGCACTCGTCTGGTAGGAGTAAAACCCAAGATAAAGAAAACTGCAAGAATGAGTATGCTACATATCCATTATTCACCCCAACACAGCACTTTGGCCTTCCATTTCAGTTCCAAGCCCTCCCGTTAATTCACTGCCCTCAAACTCCCCACATGCTCTTCTTTTCCCAGTGGCCCAAGTTCTTCCCTTTTCAATGAAGAATATCTTTTCTTTATTTCCTATCCTTTAACTCTCTCTGCCTACCAAAATCTCTAAATGATGAGAAATGATTTTTGCAATTATTTCTATGCCACAGGAGAGGAGAAATGGAAAAACCTTATGTCCTGGTCAGAGTCTGCCTCTCTTCTCAGACATAGAAGTAGTTAGCAACAGCTTTCTTAAGATAATGCTTTGATTTTTGTATTTTAAAAAAAGAATAGATAATAAAATGAAAACATGAGAGAAGCAATGTCTGTGCAGGGCAGGCTTGGAAAAGATTAACAAGTCAAAAACACAAGGACCTTGGAGCTGATGTTGAGTTTATCTGTTTGTGTGTACTGGGGACAGAACCAGGTCAGAATGTCCTGCTGGGATTTATCTGTCCTGGAATGGAATTACCCTGAGTAAAGCTAAAAGCTTTTAATGCAGGTATAGGATAGCAATGGTTGAAGAACCCTCAGTTTTCACCCTTAATTAAACCAAACTAATTACATTAATAGGATTCTCCAAAGCTAACCCTGTCCAAGCATTTAAATTGCTCTGCACTTTTGGCAGCAATTACACTTCCACGGGAAGTGGAAGCTAAAAACTTAGGAGAGTAACCCATATCATGTGACTTCAAAGCTCTGAAGGCAAAATTTTAAAATCACAGAGTGGGGAGTAGATCTGAGAATGGGGTGGGGGGAGGGAGATTAGCATCTTTGATACTCCATCAAGGTGCATCTTCTACTTAATTTAACTTGAATCCAAGCACTCAGATTCAGTTAAGTGGGGTGAAATACAAAGCCTTTTCAATGTTACCTAAAATTTTTGGACGAAATTTCAATGAGAAGGTAATTTATTTATAGCAGTATGATATATATGAAAGATGGAACTTAAAAAGAATGCTTGAGGGGCACCTGTGTGGCTCGGTGGATTAAGCATCTGCCTTCAGCTCAGGTCTTGAGCCCAGGGTCTGGGGATTGAGCCCCACATTAGGGTCCCTGCTTGGTGGGGACCCTGCTTCTTTCTCTCCTGCTCCCCCTGCTTGTACTCATTCTCTCTCTGTCAAATAAATAAATAAAATCTCAAAAAAGAAAAAAAAAGAAAAAGAAGCTTGAGAATGCCATTTCTCATTTAACCATTTGAATTGAAAACAAGACCCATTTATTGGAATGGAAGCATGGTAAGATTAATATAAACCATAATTACTTTTGTCCCTTTCCATTTAATCATAGATAATACCTGGTATACTTCTAGGTAACAAAGATACCACTATGAACAATGCAGAGACAGGGTTCCTGTCTTTATAGAGTTTATATTTTACTAAGGGAGATGGAGAAAAAAGAAGTGAACATAAGACGATAAATATACAATATATAAAGTACATCGTAAGTACCAAGTAGAAAAGTGGCTAAGATAGAGATGAACTAGAAGGTAAGCTTAAATAAAATGGTTAAAGGAGGCATCTCTAAGAAGATGATATTAAAACTGAGAGCTAAGAATGAGAAACTGTCCCTGCAAAGGGTAGAGAGAAGCTCCCTCCTGCAAAGACACATAGCCCCGAGGAAGGAAAGAACTAGATGTGTTCCAAGATCTAAGGCAAGACAGGTGTGAGCAGAGCATGGTGGACAAAGAGAGAGGCAAAGGATGAGGCTGGAGAAAGAGGCAGGGCTCGGACTACGAGGACCTGCTAAGCTCTACTGCTGGGAGAAAGCAGAGAAAAATGAGGGCAGAAACACGTCAAGTGGATTTGACAACTGTGGCATTATGGATGACATTCATTAGAGAACATGCAGCGAAGAAGTAAAGAAGATTCAACAATCAAGGGCCCTGATGGAATGAGTAGGAGAGAAAGCCAGTAGGAAACAGACTCACATCTCTCTCTCTCTCTCTCCCAAGTTCACCTGTGAATAGGGAGCTGAGGATGGCAGGATTGCTGGAGGGAATATGGGGACTCAGAAGGTTTGGGTTTTTTTTCCAAAGTCGGGAAAAACCAGAGCATGTATGTGTGTTGAAAGGATTGGGAATGGTCCGAGGGAGAGGAAGGGGTTGATGAGAAGCATAGATGGGCTCTCGAGCATAAGCCTGAGAATGGATATGAGCAGAAACAAGACGGGAAACGAGATTGTGCGGATACAGGTCAAGGTGTGAAATTCCCTGCAGAAGCTTTGGTGTCATTCTCCTCTACCCACCTCACCTCAGAACCTTCAAATTTACTTACTCTTTCCCTCCTGAAACTCTCTCAATGTAAACTATTGACACATCCTATCAGCTTGAAATGCCTTCCAAATTCCATTTCAATAACTGTTCATTTTCCTGAATACACAAATGTTTGCAAACGTAGCATCGTCAATCCAAAGCAGAGGTTATTTTTAACAGGTAGTCCTATGATTTTGTTTCTATAACATAATGTGGTAAGTGAAACGTTTTAGAACAAAAGATACATTAAAAATGGTCCCTCCCCCCAAAAGAGGTAAAATCCAGAATCACTGCATATGCAGCGTTCCATACCTTTCTCCTCAGTTCTTCTTATTATATTGTCAAGGTCTTGATACTCATTTTTCCATCCATGACACCTCCACTTTTCATATCAGTGTGGCATTCAAATCATTTCTTGAATATAATATCCCCAATGCTTTACAAAATGTCTCTTCTCTGAAAAACATGTGTATTTATATATTCCTGTATCCCCCTCATTTACTTTCCATTACTAAATTAAGAAAGAAATAATAAGAGACTTAAAATAAATCACATTACTCTGCCTTGTCCAACCGGATAGGTAGATCATTTTCAAATATAATCACGAATGCTGGTTTAGTATAAAAGAGTTCTTAATTTTTCAAACCCAAACGCCACTGAGTTATTTTAAGCCCTGCTACCATCCGTCAGTTGCCTGGTGTGGAAGAGCATATAACTTAGATAAAGCTGGAGCGACTGGAGCCATCACCACAAATCACCAGGGAGAAGGCTGCTTGCCCCAGTGATATAGGTTGGAAAGTGCCCCGCTCCCCCCAAAAAAACCCATGAAGAAGCTGATGTGGTGTTAAAGCTAATAGTTTACAGTGGTTCCTGCCGTCTGTCATCCCACCAGACCACACAAGTAGAAGATGAGAAGAAATGCATCTTTTATGCTGAAGTCCCACAACGACATTCTTTAATTTACAGGTATTGATAAATTTCATTTGCTATCAAAATTAATCCATACATTTAGAAGTGAAAGCAGTGGTGAGAAAGTCTCAAATGAAGTTTCAAATATCTCTACCTTGACCAAAAACCCTCTAAACTTTAGAAATATTTCTAACCTTCTACAGAATGAACGCATTTTGCCTATAGTATGAGTTTGAGGTAAGAAATTTTATTTGTTCAGCTGCTCCTGTCTTCATTAAGAAACATCCGCTCGCGAAAATTATGTCTGGGTTCACAAATGCAGGTAGCGGGCCAATATGAATAACTCAAAACTTTTTCCAAATAACAATTAAATTCAAAATGAGATTCCATTGCATACCCACCAGAATGACTAAAACTGAAGCAAAAGTAACAAATATTGGATAAAATATAGAGCAAATGAACTCTCACATTGTTGAAGCTAGCACAAATTCATAAACTGGTAAAAAACCAATTTAGAAAACTATTAAAGCCAGAGGTGTGCTTAATGTTTAAATGTTTAACAACGGATTCTCGGAAAGGGGTCAGGGATCTGATTTGCAGCATTTGCCTACTTCCATGGTGTATATACCTCCTCTGATGGCCAGGTTCAAGTACTAATGGGACATCACTGAACAGGAACTTGGGAAGAGATGTGCAAAAATGGATTCATATGACCTGGTACAGGCCACTCCATCTTTCCTTTGACTAGAGCTGAATCTTCCCCATAACCCTGAAATTTTTCTTCTAATTATAATCCCCCCCCAAAATGCACATATATGTTCATGAAAAGCAACCTACAAGAGTGTCATAGCAACACAATTTTTAAAAGCCAGAAACTGGCAACAACCCAAATGTCCATGTGTAAGGGAAAGAATAAGTCATGTATCTGCACGCAATGGAATAATAGTCAACAATGAACAAACTACCGCCGTACACGTCACAGGTGAATCTCTCAAGACACAGTGTGGATCAAAAGAGCCAGATGGCAAAGAATAATGATGTCATCTACATAAAGTCTAAAACCAGATAAGCCTACTGGGTGGCGCTAAGAATCAGAATGATGGGAGTGGTAGCACCTGTGACGGGGGACAAAGGAGGATTTGTGAGCAGGCGATGGAAACACAGGTGTTTTCATCCTCTAAAATTTCCTTGAGCTGTGAAGTGATGATTGTGCACTCTTTTTTTCTGAATGAATGTTACACAACAATTAAGTAAGTTTACTTAAAAAAAGAAAATTTTCAGAATGACACCAAAGCTTCTGCAGCAATTCTGTGAGTTCATGTTCCGCAGTGGTTTTTCTTTATATCATCTTAACCGTTCATCTTTTACAAACAGCATGGACGTTAGAGATAGACTGGATTTCGAGTCCTGGCTCTGCTCCTTAGAGACTGTGTGACTTGGCACATCTTACCTCCCTAAGCTCCAGTTTTTTCATGTTTTATATGAAAATCATAATAATATCTCCATCAGTACATAATGAAGACTAAAAATAATATATTAAAGTGCCAGATATTGTGTCTTTTCTACAATCCATAATCCTCAGAGCAGTCAGGGTAATTTTTTTATTTTTTAAGAAAATATATATCTTATCCTATTAGTCTCTTGCTTAAACCCCCCCAGTTACTTGGAATAAAAGAAAATCCTTACCATGGTCTGCAAGACTCTACATGGCCCCTGCCCTCCTCTGTGACTTAAGTTCCTACTATATTTAATCTCACTCCCTGCACTCCAGCCATATTGCCTGTTCTTTGAACACACCTGGCTGTTGCCACAGGGCCTTTGCTCAAGCTGCTGTCTCTGCTTGGAATCGAGTGCCACATACATGCACATTCAGTTCCATCTCTAGGCAGGTCTTACATCAAAAATCATCTTCTCAGAAAAAGACCTTCCCTGAACTCTCAATAAAGTAGTCTCCTCAGTCACTCTCTATCCCGTTGCCCTGTTTTACTTTCAACATTATCCTTACTCGTTGTTGAAATTACCTCAATGTATTGTTCTTCTCCCATCATGCAGCCATTCATCTCAACTAAGCCAAAAGAAGGCGGTGACAGTGTCTGTTATTCACTACTTTATCTTCCAGGACTAAAAGAATGCCTGGCAGATAGTAGATGTTCACTAGCTAGCTGCTGATTGGAAAAATGGATTAACTGATGAATAAACCATAGGTACTCCCCCACCCTACCCCATAAAAAGAGTCAGTGTTTCCTTCAAGGATGCTCTCAATATAATCTGTATTGGAGAGCAAGAAAGGGCCCTTGGAACATCTTTATATCTCAGAAGAGTTTATGAATCAAGAAGTATACTTACTACATTTGCTTCTTGAATCATTCAGTGTTTATGTGACAATTCTTATTTCTTTCCTATTATAGAACTTAACTATCAGGACAAGTTCAAGAATCACCTAAAAGAAAAACGTGGTATACCACCTCAAAATGGTAAAATGCATGCATTTGACAGAATAAACAGTTTGAAATTGGAATCACTAAAGACATTGACTCTCATACATGGGATGCTGTGTTACACGTAATTTTTGTAACTGCATCATACCTTTTAGAGAACCATGCTTAGGGTCCTTTTGTTCCCCTGGGATTTCAATGGAGAAATCCTAAAATTCTTGCCTTCGACATGACTCTGTTAAAAGCAGGTCTTCTTGCTATCCCTGGGAAAATAGATCTTTAAAATCTTAGTCATTTTTTCCAGGTGTAAATTGAGCAATCCTTTCAGGACACCAAAAATATTGTTCATCCCCAGTCTCTCTCCTATGCAATTTGTGTTCTCTTCTTTATTATCTAGTCTGGGGCTAAAATAATTTATTAAAATTAAAACCAATCACCAGTATGTAAACCAAATTATCAGAGGGAGTTTTTCCAATGTTTCTCTAAGCTGAATATTTAGATCTGCTCTATTCAAAATCACTTATGTTTGAAATTATTTAAAAACACGTTTGATTTAACAATCCCCAGAGGTATGAAAATGATATATATTCTACCAAGTTATGAAAGCTGATATAAAAAATTTTATGTCACCTAATTAATTTGGGAGACATCAGAAGGATTATAGTTTAAAACAACAATGAATTGTATCTCCAGCTGCAATTTTTTTTAAGCTACCTTATTAAATGGGGTTTTAACTCAGTCCAACATGAGGGGTGTCTGCTTCCTTATAGCTAGCATAGACAGAGATGTGCTGGGAGTGGGGCAGGAAAGGGTGCAGAAGAGAAAAATGGAAACAACAAATGATCTGGAAACCTTATAGACTCAGCCTCGTAGGGGTATGTCTGCTTTGGAGAGAATTGGATAGAGGAAGAAAGATGCTGATGCCTTTGATCTCTGAAAAACCTTGGAGAGGCAAGACTAACACAGTTCAGGGTTAAAAAGAGATTAAAAACAAAATGCTTGGAGGAGATGGGGTGGCAAAGAGAGCCAGAACTTTTTAGAGTAATGGGAGCCAGCAAACACAGGAACTATGATCAGTCTCTAACTTCTCACACTTCATTCAGAGCTTTCTTCAAACTGCTGAAACCATGTTACTTCATAGCAGTTGGGCCAGCTTTATGAATTTTTTTTTTCAAACTGACTTGCAAAGAATGAAATTTCCCTTCAGTATCATAATTAAATGCTGTTAAAAGGAAACTCTTTTAGTGAGTTTAGAAATTAGATCATTTCTTTTCTCAAGAGGCAGCCTATGTTATAGTCCAGATGGCCATGCTGACCCTTATTAACACAAATTAAATTGCACATATCACCTAAATTGTGTCACATAGTTTTATCCAAGAAAAACAATGAATATTAGCAGCCCAGCTTTCCACAGAAATTTCTTCTCTGATAAAAGATAGGGCACTCATCAGAAAAGATCAATCTTACCCTCTTACATTGAGATCTGAATCAGCCATGTAATTACTACCTAAATATAAAAACATAATTTTTGTGTCAAATACGTGTTGGAGAAAACCAAATTAAACCTACTACTCTAATTTCAATTGCTTTGAGGAATGATGTCACTGATGCAATCGGATGGCCCAGTACAGTTAAAAATTAAAGTGAATGAAGAGAAAGTATTTTTGAGATGTTTCATTCATGAAATCCAACAAATGGGAGTTCCCTTTATTTAAAGTAATAAAGTTCTCTTCATTTAAAAGTTTTGAAAACACATTTCAGTTGGAAAATTACTCCTTACAGTATTGAGGGTGAGAAACTCCATAGAAAGAACATCATAAGACATCTACACAGAGTAACATGAATTTCTGACAAAGTCACACCAGATGCAAAGAAAAGCAATTATAACTAAAGTAAATAGGGCAATATCCCTAAGTATGTGAAGCAGTGACTGACTACAAGGGATTGACTGAAGAAATCCACATTAAGCACCTGTTATTTTATAGCAATGGTTAACTTAACAAGGGATGTAAATTGTAATAATTTTTCCACGATGTAAAATGCACTCAGAAAAATCACAAGAATCAAACTCTAGATTTGAATCATTTGGAGAATGACAGTCAAATTACTACCTGGGGTGACTGTGTAGGATACTGGTTGGGAATGTGGGCGCTGCGGGTGAACCGCAAAGATTCCCATCCCACTTCTGCTGGCCTTGGCCTTACCCCAGCAATTTGACCTCTGGTGGGCCTCAGTGTCTTCACTCAAACACGGGGATAATGTTAGTGGTAGCAGCACTAATTTTATATACAGATGCCACAATACCTTCCAGCCGTTCATTTGTTTTCTGATTTTATCACAACACAGAGCCAGGTTCTCCACTTTGCAAGACCAGAAAGCGGTCTTTATCCATAAATCCAGAGTCCACCACGTTCTCAGTAATGACTTTATAATAACTAAAACTGCAAGAGATGGTAAGTAACTAAGAATGCCAAGCCTCAAAAGTAATTCCACGAGGTAAACATCATTATACTCGTTTGTCACAAGAGGAAACTGAGGTTTAGAAGTTTAATGCTCCCAAGATAACAAAACAACTAAATGGCAGAGCTGCCCTTTAAACCTAGCCCATAACCCTCCAATACCACCCTGCAATAATAGTTCCCATAAATGTTTTTATTCTGCAATAAAGATGTATAAGGACACCCATGTTTTTATAATCTAGCACAGTGAGTGGTTCACAAAGTGTGATCTGGGAACTCCTGGGGGTCCTCAAGACCTTTGCAGAGAGACTGTGAGGTCAAAACTCTTTTCATAATCATACAAAAACATTATTTGCCTTTTTTATTCTCGTTCTCTCGTGAGCAGACAATGAAGTTTTCCAGAGGCTATATGACCTGCGATGTCACCACAGATTGAATGCAGAAGCAGATTTATATCAGCATTCAATCCAGCTGTCTTCTATTAAGCCAGGCAATAGAGAAACTTGCAAAAATATAAAGCAATGCAGACTTCTTGCTAACGTTTTTTTTAGTTTTAGAGAATAAGATTATTTTTCATTAAAATGTTATTTACGTCAACATGTAATGAGTTTGTTATTTTTAAACAATCAATACATATTTTTTCAGTTTTAAGTTTGAATATACTAAAAATCTCTAGCCATAATACACACAGACAAAAGCACATGGACAAAACCTCAATTTTTAAGGGTCTAAACGGGATCCTAAGGACAAAGAGTTTGAGAACCTTAAAAAATACTCATAGATGGGGCACCTGTGTGGCTCAGTTGGTTAAGCGACTGCCTTCGGCTCAGGTCATGATCCTGGAGTCCCGCATCAGGCTCCCTGCTCAGCGGGGAGTCTGCTTCTCCCTCTGACCCTCCCCCCTCTCGTGCTCTCTATCTCTCATTCTCTCTCTCTCAAAATAAATAAAATCTTTAAAAAAAAATACTCATAGCATTTATGACATTGTCAGCACAGGGGCATAGGTGAGAAAACATTATACAAGGAGTGGTTTTCAATGAGCACTTAAGTTAGCCTGGCAGCTCTCTGGGAACCCTGAAATTGAATGTTATTTTTATCACCGCATCCACCCAAACTGAGGGCATTTTTCCATGACGAAAGACTGTCCGTGAGATTATTGTCAGGTGATACTGTGATTTTTAAAAATTGTTTGGGAGTAAAATGGAATATGAATTAGGAAGTGAGAAGTTGAATGCCTTTATCATGAGATTGTATTGTGTGTGTTTTAATAGGACTTCAAATTTTAAAAGATTATCAAGGAATTCCTTCAACACCGTGTATTGAAAGAGGGTGAAGAGCTTAGCTTGCCATGAACTATGATGAGTCTTTAACTTAAAAAAAAGTATATATGTGAGTTATAAAAATGTAACCATAATGAAATTGTATATAATTGCTATATTATATGTCACAGTATGTGTTACATACGATGAGATATATACAGATACAGATAATCTGAATAAACTAGTTAAGTGACAGAAGAAATTAGAAGGTCCTCTTGATCAGTGTGACAACTTTCTTAATATGTGGGTAGCTAGCTAAACGTTCACAACACAAACTAATATCTTTGTATATAACATGTGTATATTTAGATGGTGCTTTTCATCTCCAGTTTATCAGCAAAGGAACCATAGGAGATTTGTAGACCAAATTTTTTTTCCAACTTTTATTATGTCTTTTCTGCCTCTTAAAATCTTTTCTGCCTTATTTCCCCTATATAGGGAATAGTAGAGCATAGACAGAAATAATTCTCACATACTTCGACCAATGCGAATGGTTAAAATATGTAATAACCACAGCCTTCAAGAATGAAAATGATGAGGAAAATATATTAACAAAATGATACCAATTTGCTAAACAAAGTCTGGCACATCCATGCATAATTTACATCATAATAGAGGGATGGGAAGAATGCAGTTGTAAAAATACTTGCCCCTTTAATAAAGCAGGATCAAAATACTTTACGCCAGACATTTTGACTCCAAGATTTCTCAGATCCACTATTTGACTTAAACTCATTCAAGTAAGTATATATAAAAGAGCAAAATATGCGAAAGGAAGACTATGACAAAGAAAATGTGCCAAGCAAAAGGCCATAACCTACTTCTCAAACATAAAGAAAACACAATCAAATGTTTTTGAGTCTTCCACAAATAGGAAGTCATTTTCTTAAAGCAGGTGGTGGTGTGGAGGAAAGAAAGAGATTTGAGTTTAATACGTAATGTTTAAATTAGTCAGTGAGCATGAACTCAACACTATTTTTCTCTTTGATTTACATAAAGGTCAACTGCTGACTGAAAAATCTGAGCTGCAGGGGGGATATTTAGTTTCCTAGATGACCTCTTACTGTCACCCAAGATTCACACTGGCATGTGAAATAGAGCTGTTTATATTACAAAGTACAAAATGATCAAATGACAAGAAGGATCCTGAAAATGTCCTTTAAGATAACAGAAATTTTCATTTATAAAATAAATTTAGAGTAAATCAAAACACTTAAAATGCATACCATTAATCCTGAAATTCTAGCTTTAGGAATGTATCCTAAAGAAAGAATTTGACAAGGGCTCCAAAATGTTATGAAGAGGGAAGTTTATTTCAGGATTGCTTAACAACTGAGTGTAATGGTCAATAATGTCAACTGGTTAAACAAATGATGGTACATCCACAGACTGAAATATGAATACAGTCAACAAGAATAATAATGATGATGTTTGTTGAAAAGAAATGTGTTAGCAAAATATTGTTTAATTAAAAAGCAAGTTAAAGTCAGGACAAAGTAGCATAACCCTTGATACTGTCTTGGATAAAAAAATTATGTGTGTGTGTTTATCTCAAAGGTATATAATAAATAATTAAAGGATTAAAGGTTAATCTTTGGTGAAATTATAGATTTCTTAGACAAACTAATTTTTTACATTGTTCTATCATAAGTATTGCTTTGTAATAATGAATACATTTTTATAAAAAATTTATATATATAAAAGGATACTGATCCATGAGATTAAAGCCAATTTCACACAAAAGTTAAGAAAGAAGATTTTTCCCTGATCCAACCAGTCATTTCTATGACAGACTGCAAATATCCTCAGGACAATCTTTCTGGACTGACATGTTTTTTTTCTTTCCCTCTAAAAAGCTGAAAGATAATGCAGTATCCTGTGCACACTTTTTTCTTAGAGTTTTATTTTCCAAACCACACCTTAATTTATAAAACAAGAAAGCAAGCCATAGATTTATTTTTCTTCCTGAAAGAATAAAGAGTTTTTATTTAGGTGATTTTATAATAGAGTAGTCAGTCTAAAGTTAGATACATAAAAATAATTGACCATTCTCTCTTCCATCATTGTCAAATTACTTAGAGCATGTGTTTCCTCTTTTATGTAATGTTGGAAACAATGATTTCTTCAAGGTACCTGAAAGCAACAACCAGTAGAAACCTCTGCAAGAAAAGCAGACTTTGTTAGGATTACATGTGTCTGGATGCAGAAAAACTTGCTACACCTGACTGATTACAAGTAATCCGAGCAAATAACAGATAATCAGGATCAATTTCTCTCTAAACAGACCAGCAGATGCCCAGAAAGTTAGTAAATTTGACTCATGGTTTAAGAGGCTATGTTTATCCAACTGTCCATAGCAATAATGTTAAGAGTATTTATTAACGGTCAACTACAGAACTACAAAGCAGTTATTAGTAGAGCAAATTCCCATCCTCGTGGATAATTTTTTTTCTATTGTATCTTGACCAGTTGTACTGATACAGCAGGAGTTGAAATTTAAAACCAATCAAATTGATTCCTTTGTTAACAGGACCCAAACTAATATGGATCATTGAAATTAGCGGATGTTTTTTCTTAAATCCAACTTGCTCCTCCACTGACTCTCTTTATCAAAACAGCCAAGAAGCCAAACTGCAAGATAACCCCTGAGCTTGCCTTCTGCTTCTGGCTGAAATGCTTAATTAGAGTGCCCTAAATATAGACCCAGAAGAAAAGAATCTGTACCATCACAAAAACTGCCCGTAAGCTAACAGCTAAATTATTTAGAATCAGCTATACTCGTCAGAAGATGAAAACCACAATATGGTAACAGAAACACTTCAAACCAGAGGTGTCAAACTTGCACAAAACCATTGCTAGACCTGGACTAAAGTGAAACTAGAAACACCACTAAATTTCATTTAGCTTGTTGGCAAAGTGAGTTGACTCAATAAACTTCAGTCTTACTTTCCTTACCTCCCTCCTCATCTGGATGCACGAGCCCAAAGTTGTAGGAAGAAAATACGGCTAACTCTTAATAATACATATATAACTGACACAGCATCCTTAATCACACCTTTTTCAGAATTCTCCCTGCTCACAAAATGGTGTTTGAATTACAGATTACTTAGGGTGAGGGGAAGCACGGAAAAATTTGTATCATGTGAGCTCCAAGAAAATTTTCTTTGACGATTTCCATCTGGCGCATTGCATTTGACAGTGGCAATCCTCATTCTCTTGTATGATGTAATGCATCATGACTGGTGTAATCCAGGCAGATCATCTCAAAGGAGTGTTCTGCCAAGAATACCCCATGGGAAGTAACTTTTTTCATGGGTAATGAATGTGTTACAGATAAATGCTATATTTTACGTTCCTTGATATGATATGGCCTAGAGCTATGACAGACAAAGCATTTTTGTCAAATTATTTTATTTTTGCTATTTGGCTAGTGAGTAATCATGTATAAAGAAATATTCTAACATCATAGTCATATCATATGTATAAAATAAGTAGATCATGAAGCTCAGGCTGGATGTGGAAAGGAGGGAAAAATATTAGAAAAATAGTGTTTGTTCATAATATTGTATAATTCTTTTTAACTCTTAAGAGACACTGTATAAATATCTCAGATAATTGGCATCAAATTAAACAAATTGCCTGTCTCCATAACCCAAATTCACTGAGTAAACATTTGGCTCTTCAATTTATGCATTGTTTTAGTTATCTATTACTGTGTAACAGACTACCCCAAAATGTTAGGGGCTTCAAACAACATTTATTATCTCACAGTTTCTCTGGATCAAGAATCCAGGTACAACTTAGGTAAGTACTCCAGCTATGAGCATCACTCAAGGAAGACTTCAGTCATCTCAAGATCCAATGGGAAAGATTCACTTCCAAGCTCATTTATGTGGTAGTTGGCAGGATTCAGATCTTAGCAGATTGTTGGACTCATGCCTCAATTCTCATGAACTATTGGCTGGAGATTTCCCTCAATTCCTTGCCATGTATGCCTCTCCACAGAATAACTCACAATATGGCAGTAGCAAGAGAGAGTGCAGGAAAGAGAATGCTAGCAACCCAAACACAGAAGTGATATTCCATCACTTTAGCCATTTGCTGTTCATTAGAAGCAAGTCATTAGGATCAGCTCACACTCAGTGGGATTCCACAAAAACATGAATACCAGAAGGTAGAGTTCATTGGGAGGCATGTCAGAAGCTGCCTATTATTCACTCATACTTTTGTTATAAAAATGAATAGGTTGAATAATATTTTTATCCATGTAATTAATACATAATTAAACCATGACTCCTTGTTAGTCACACTTCAAAAGAAAGTGATTTGTTTTACAAAAAAGCCAACTGATGCTATCAGCAAAGAGTCTAAACTTCAGTCGAGGGACAAAGTTAGGACGCCTGGGTGGGTCAGTCAGTTAAGCGTCTGCCTTTGGCTCAGGTCATGATCCCAGGGTCCTGGGATGGAGTCCAGCATTGGGCTCCTTGCTCTGCGGGGAGCCTGCTTCTCCCTCTCCCACTCCCCCTGCTTGTGTTCCCTCTCTCGCTGTCTCTGTTTCTGTCAAATAAATAAATAAAATCTTTAAAAAAAAAAAAAAGGTGCTCTACTCATGCTAAAATGTGCTTTAAATTTTTCCACTTTTAGAAGTTCTGCACTTGGTTAGAAACTTTAATACAAATAAATTCATGTGTTGATTTTAAATAGCAGCAAAATGAGAAAAACAAGAGTCAGCCTTTTTATACATTATTGAGACTTCTAATAGGCAAGCTCAAAAAGGCTGATTTTACCACTTGCCCTTTTTTATTGTTATGTTAATCACCATACATTACATCATTAGTTTTTGATGTAGTGTTCCATGATTCATCGTTTGTGCATAACACCCAGTGCTCCACGCAGAACGTACCCTCTTTAATACCCATCACCAGGCTAACCCATCGCCCCACCCCCTCCCCTCTAGAACCCTGTTTGTTTTTCAGAGTCCATCGTCTTTCATGGTTCGTCTCCCCCTCTGATTTACTCCCCTTCATTTCATTCTTCCCCTCCTTCTATCTTCTTTTTTTTTTCTTAACATATATTGCATTATTTGTTTTAGAGGTACAGATCTGTGATTCAACAGTCTTGCACAATTCACAGCACTCACCATAGCACACCACTTGCCCTTTAAGATTAGCCAGCTAGTGAGTTATTATGCAATCACAGAATTGCTTTTTCTTCCACATTCATAATTAAATTGTGCATATATATTTTTTTCCATAAAGGGAGCCATTTTACTCTGAACACCATCTATGTTTATACAGAAGATAATTTCTACCACTACTTTCTGTTGCAAAAACAAATGTAAATGCATATGTATTACTATATTCAACATTCTCATTTTCAGATTACACAAATAATCAATTCCTATTTAGTAAGAGGATAATCCTAGTTTTTTCCTGCTCTTTTCAATGAAACATTTGGAGATACACTTTAGCAGATATGACTGCTTGTACAACATTGAAGAATGTCCATGTTAATGGACAAAAGCAGAAAAGACTATTTCAGAGAATGAAGAGAAAGGATTCTTTAGAGAAGTCAAAGAGGTTGGTAGAGAATGTAGAATTAAGAAAAGAAATAGCTTTCCAAGACCTTCTGGTGAATCTTCTTGCAGAAATATTTCACTTAAACATAGTATCTGCTAAAATGAGTAAGAGATGAAAGAGACTCCCCCAGCCTGCACCACCAAGCCCTGACTCATCCCAGCACCTAAACTGCATGGAGGTCTATGGCAAATAAGACAAAGTGACTCCAAAATTCATATGGAAGTACAAAGGATCTAGAATTGCGAAAACACTTTAGAAAAAGAACATTGGAGACTTAAACTACCTGACTTCATACTTACTATAAAGCTATAGTAATCGATAGTATGATATATAGATCAGTGGGAAAGAATAGAAAATCCAGAAATAAACCCTCATATTTATGGTAAATTGATTTTCAACAAAGGTGTCAAGGCAATTCAATGGGAGAAAGGACAGCATTTTCAACAAACGGTGCTGGAACAACTGGATGAATTATATGGTATGTAAACTGTAATTGAAAAAAATTGTTTAAAAAAAATCCTCAAACCAGGGCTTATGAACACCCAGAGGTACAGGATCAAACAAACACAGCACCACTCTGAAACATTCATTTTACTCACTGACAATTTCATACATTAATGTTAAACATTATTGTCTCATGAAAACAAACATGTGTGCTATAGAAATTGATAATAAATGAAAACAACCCAAATGAGAACAGAGGATATTTATTCAGAGCTTGCTATAACAAGGGAATCAGCACCCATCACTTGGGTTTGGAGGAAACTCAAAGGCAGTCACGGATGTGGGAAAGCTTTGTCAAGAAAAAAGGCAAGGCTTCAGGTGCGCTCTGATTGGAGGTATTGCTATGGTGAAGGTAGAGGCGGACTCACTAAAAGCAGGTCATCTTCTGTGATTGGTTTGGAGAGTATCTCTGGCTTTATCTGGCTGGTCTTGAGTTGGAAGTTGGGGCAAAAAGAGGGAACTTGACAGTTACTGATGAAGCCCTTACCATTCTGGGCTGTTTGTGGCATGGGTTGTGGTTTGGTTTCCAGAACTGGTTGCTAAAGAAATTGTGGTTTGGCATCCAGGTTTCTTACATGGGTCAGAGTTCAATTGTCATATATGCTTTGGCAACTGTCTGTTTCTATACTCAGTTTCTCAAGAGCAAAATGCAAAATCTGACAAGCAAAAGACAAACATTGCATTAGATCAGATAAACCATCCTTTGCTCCTTCTTTCTTCCTCTTTTGAAAGCCCCGCACGCTTCGTGCAAAAAGACCTCCAACAATCAACTCTACTAGCTTTTCGGATAATTTAAAATTGTCTTAAGTTCAAGCTGATGTTACCCCTTCTCCCAAATTTGACATGTATTTCTGATGAGTGGGACAACAGCTTATTTTTAGGGAAAACCCTCCTCATGCCTCTCTAATTTCCTCTCTCCACACCAGCCACTGAGAATAATGACGGGGGTCACATTTGTATTTTGTGGCTTCTCACATTTTAGAAGCTTTACATGATTCTGCATAGCATTTTGGTTATTATTCATAATAATGGGAATAAGAAGAGTTATTGGCAACTCTGCAAGTGTTCATTTAATCCCATTTTAGGAGAAAATTATCATTATTATGCCATTTCAAAAATAGGGAAAGCGAGTCTCTGTAAGGTTAAAGAATTTATCCAAGGTCACCAGGTGTATGACCAATCGGGAATTCAACCCTAGGTGTGTGTGACTGCAGAGCCACATCTTTAGGCATAACGATGTATCTCACTTGGAGGTATTCTTTCTTGATTCAGATATAGCAAATAGAGTCTCACCTCACTCCTTCGGCACATTCTGCGAATGCTCTGAAGTCCTGTTGTTGTCAGCTGTTTTTGCCCTTCAAGGCACACCTGGCACATAGTAAAACACATCTTAGGCAATTTTCCTCCCACTTTGAAGCAAAATTCCTACCAAGTCTTGTGATCTCTGTCAGTAACGTTAGCGGCACCCAGTATCTCAACCCTTAATCATTTGTCGGGAACAAGTACTGATTTATCAAGATACAGATAAGAATGTTACTATATCTAATATTATTGGATGGTTATTTGGATTTCTGCACGTGCCACTGGAAGTCGCAAAACCCACAAAGTTTTCAGAAATCCTTGTTGTGAAGAAAGGAGGTCTAGAAGCCTTTTTTCTCTTGAACATTTTCACTTCTTAACAGTTTCCTTTAGGGGTTCCTCCACACCCACCTCCTGCTCACCCCATTCACACCTAATCCACTATTAAGATATAGGAAGGTGGGGCACATGGTGGCTCTGCCTGTTAAATGTCTCCCTCTTGATCTCAGCTCAGGTCTTCATCTCAGGGTCATGCATTCAAGCCTCACACTGGGCTCCACCCTGGGTGTGGAGTCTACTTAAAAAAATAATAATAATAAAATAAAATAAAATAAAATAAAATAAAATAAAATAAAATAAAATAAAATAAAATAAAAAGGAAGGTGGGTCAGGTTACTGAAAGTATCCTCCAGGTGTCATGGCTCCGTGTATTATGCCCCCAGGCCTAGCCCACACTCACTGCTGCCACAGCTTACTAGCACAGTTAGGGGGTGACAGTTTTAATTTAATTAAGTCACTTGTAAATCCATGAGTTTTTCCTGAAGAGAACATGCACAGCCTTGGCTTATTAATTTCTAGTAACAGTACAGATTTTTACCCTCTTGATTCTATTTCTAGCATAAATCTCACTTTTCCTACAGATCCAAATCTCTTACAAAACTGTGCTTTGAGGATTGTATTACTACAAACAAGCTGTTTAGTTTCATTTAAATTAACTTATTAATCAAGTTCCAGTCCCTCACTCTTCCTGGCTACCCTGCTTATCTGAGCTACGCCTTCTCCCTCTCACTCCAGGGGACTAAGAACTATTTCTTTATGGGCATCATTCACAGAGGACCTCACGAGATTCTCACACTAATCCTGTGAGGCAGAATCACCAGTCATCCTCCAAGGATGTTTTCTCTCTTGCCACGTAGATTATCTTCTATTGAGATTATGATAAAAAAATAAATATAGAATAAGAGCTATTATACCTCAAAAATCTAAGGTGTCCTCAACAGAATGTATCCCTTGGAATCCAAAAATTCCACATTTTAAAATCAGTGCATTGACTTCTTGCTCTCAGCTCCTTACCCTAGAAAATCCTCAAACAGTGTGATGTCATTTGTAATGAGAGGTGTTGAAATACTTTTAATAGTAATAATTAGGATGTCGATCATACAAATGATTTACTTTCTCTTCTAAATTAGAATAGATTCAAGGTTATCCCCTGAATAGTACCACTCTCTCACTCACTTGCTTTCCTATCTGCTTTCTAAAATTGGAAGCAATAGTTGAAGTTGCAGGTAAAGAGAATTAGACATAACCTGCAATTTATTTTTCCTCTGCCACATCCCTTAGTGAGCTATCATTAATGATATGACATTAATAACTACAGCAATTATGAATCATTATAGTGCTTTTGGTGCTGATTTTGTATTTGGTTCCATTTTCATTTTAGTTTTACCCATGGATAAATTTTTATTAATAAAGGAGAGATAAAGAGACCATAACAAGGCATTTATAGCGTAAGTTTTCAAGTATTTTTTTTGTACAGGAAAAGGAAAACTTTTTTCAAGGAAGACTTTTGTAGAACCCCAAAATATAAAACAGGTAAATGTGAAATTGCTCTAATTCAAACCCTGGGCCGGGGACAAGGTTGCCCACTTAGACTTTAGCTGCTCCCCTTTGCTGACACTTGAGGCACATCCACAGAACCCCAGGATCCACTGACCATCATTTTATTTTATTTATTTTTTATAAATATTTTATTTATTTGACAGAGAGAGCGAGCACAAGCAGGGGGAGAAGCAGAGGGAGAGGGAGAAGCAGGCTCCCCACTGGGCAGGGAGCACAATGTGGGGCTCGATTCAAGAACCCTGGGATCATGACCTGAGCTAAAGGCAGTAGCTTAACTAACTGGGCCACCCAGGTGCCCCTCCACTGACAATCATTTTAAAACCAGTCGTCTCCATTGGCCTGATACTTGAACCACCATGATGCTGTTGACATTGAGTAACAGTCCAAATGACCAAATCAAATGAAGACGAAGTGATGATGCTGGTAATATTAGCCATGATGTTCTTCATGTGATGGGTTAAAAATCCGTAAATAGTCTTAGTTAGCAAGAAGATATATTTAATAATAGTGCCTTCTCTTTTTTTTCTTAAGTAGGCTCCATGCCCAGAGTAGAGACCAACACAGGGCTTGAACTCAGAAGCCTGAGATCAAGACCTGAGCTGAGATTAAGAGTTGGGTGCCTAACTAGCTGAGCCACCCAGGTGCCCTAATAATAGTGCTTTCTTGAAGAGATATCTGCACTGCCACGTTCACTACAGCATTATTCACAATAGCTAAGATATGGAAACCACCTAAATGCCCACCAACAGAATGGATAAATAAATGTGGTGTATATATATTTTCAATGTGTGTGTGTGTATGTATGTATTGTTGTACACACACACACACACACACACACACACACAGGAATATTATTCAGCCTATTATTCAGTCTTAAAGAAGGGCGGGGGGGGAATCCTGCTATGTGCAACTATATGGATGAACCTGGAAGACATATACTGAGTAAAATGAGCCAGACACAAAAAGACAAATACGGCATGATCTCATCTAACTTTTATGTGGAATGTAAAGGAGTCAAACTCATAAAAACAGAGAACAGAAGGGTAATTGCAGGGGTGGGGACTGGGGAGGAGAAAATGGGGAGACATTGGTTAAAGGTACAATGGTATAATTGTGTATAATATTTGTTGCTTTACATCTCCATAACTTTTTCAGAAAGTCAAGATCCAGATGTGCCTATCTGAGTGTGTTGTGGCAAGAAAAGAACATGTTGAAATAATTCTTTGCCATTGTTTGAAGTACTTATTCTTAATCTACACTATCTTTATTATCCTCTCATTCAGGCCTTGATTCAATTGTTACAAAATGGATTCAATGAGTTAGCAAAATGGAAAGATGTTATATTTTAGGCAATTTATAAAATTAACCACATACCAAAATGTATCAGGGAAGAAAATTTGTCGAAGCATTTGTTCTAAAATAGAATCTTTCGCATTTAGAACTCAGCAGATTAAAAAGAGAGTGTTGAATTCAGTACAGATCTACCTCAATTTATGATGGGATTACATCCCAATATCCCAATACATTCATCATAAATCAAACATGCATTTAATACACCTAACCTACCTGTCATCATAGCTCAGCCCAGCCTACCTTAAATGAACTCAGAACACTTACATTAGCCTACAGCTGGGCAAAATTGTCTAACACAAAGTTTATTTTATAATAAAGTGCTGAATATCTCATGTGATGTATTGAATACAGTGAAAAACAGTGAAAGTGAGAAACAGAATGTTATATGTGTACAGAATGGTCATAGTTGTATCAGTTGTTTGCCCTCATGAGCACATGGCTGACTGGGAGCTGCCCAGCATCATGAGAATATTTTACCACATACAATATCAAAATTCAAAATTCAAAGTATGGTTTCTATGGATTGTGGGTTGCTTCTGCATCATTGTTAAGTCTAAAAATCGTAAGTTGAATCATCAGATAGCCAGGGACCATCTGTATTCTTAATCATTTTTCTAAGATCTTTTTTTTTCCTCCAAAGTATATGGTTAAAAATTTGGAAACAATATCATCATGCTTCTCACTATGCTTTTTTCTTCTGCAGTACATCTTTCCTGTAGCCTACTTCACACCTCTCTCTGGGATGTGTAAGTAATCCCCACAGAAAAAAAGAGATCCAGCTATGCTCTGTACTTTGAAATTTTAAAATACAACTGTTTCAATACACATAAGATAAAAGAAAAGAGGAAGAAAAATATTTCCCTTTTAGTTTAGACCTTGCTTGGAAAGTGAGCAGGGGTAGCAATCATAAATTATGAATAAAATTTAAAATGCAGATGGTAGTTCTGTCAAAGTATATCAAAATCTTCCTAAAGATTATCTCTCTCAAACTAGGGACTTATCTTTTTTCCATATTTATTTTTCATATGGCCAAAGCAAAAATTATTCCTAGTGTAAAGGAAAATCTTTGAGAAGTGCCTTATATCTTAATTTCCAATTCATCCTTGTTAGGCTTTATCTTCTTGATCCCAAAGAAAAATTCCATTTCAGAAGAAGTAAACCATGGTTAGTTAGCATACACCTAAAAAGTGGATTCTGAATTTTGCTAGCAAAGTGATAACTGAATAGTAAGTGCTCAATATATACATTTGTTCAACTAACTAATTAATTACTATATTAGAGTCTTTTTTTCCTCAACTACTATATTAGACTCTTAAGAATTTCCCTCTCTCATTGACCTTATGACAATACATCGGATGGGAAAGAAGACACAACACCCTCAAACCTGTTTTTTTTCCTCTTCCTCCTGAGAAGCCAAAAGGTAAAATTTCTCTATCCTTAGAGTAACTGGAGAGATTCCTTTTCCCAATTTATTCATCTCTCACTCTCTTTGTACATTCTTGCTGGTCCACATACACATTACTAAACTTTCAGCAATGTACAGAGACAAATTTTAGATTAAAATATAAATTATTTGTCTTGTTGTAATATTGGACTGTTAGCCTTTTCAGTATTTTGTTTTAACTTATGTATTCATATCCCCATTCATCCAAAAAGAGTTTGAAATTTCTTATTCTCCTAAGTCCTCCTAAATTAATCATATCCAATACTTACCCAGGAATTGTGGGGTTTAAAAACATGATGAACAGGGTGTTCCTGCCTTCCAGGAACTAAAAATATAGCAGAATGAAAAGATATAAACATAAACTACTCTAATAACTGATATACTAAGTCTAAGCTAAAATGTGCACAATGAAAGTACTTGAAAGAAAAGAGATATTCTACCAGGAAGTCAGCTAAAATGCATGGACATTCTACTCTAATCCTGATGGTATTTGCCAGTACTGATTCATCTCAATGTCCTACAACTTCTACATCAGCATATATGCATTTGTGTTTATAAGAATGATTGTGAATCATCAAGATATGGTTAAGTTATTTAATTTTATTCTTTATACTAAAGTTAGGAAGTATATAATACAGTTTTCAGGATTTCAATTAGGTTGAGTTAAAATCATTTTTTACCTCATTTTTTTAGCCTTACCAATGTCCAAAAAAGGCATTTATCCAGCATACCTAATTCCCCTAGGACTCTGGATAAACTGAAGGTGGCTGTGTATTCTTATTATTTCACTTTATGCTTTAATTCTCTTAAGTATTGTGTCTTTAAATAAGAATTCTCAATACGATTATATACATTGCTTAATATAATTCTGGCCAAGTACTAGGCATTCAGTTTTGCTGATACGGGTACAATTTTAAGTATCTCACTAAGTAGTCATTTCATGCAAAATTCAGTGCAATTCAGATAATATTGAGAAGAACATGCATTACATCTCATTTGTAAGGAAAACAAAGTGGAACAATCTAAATATCCTTCAATAAGTAAACAATGTATAAGTTACAGCACATAAATACAAAATATAGTGCTTCCTTGGGTGCCTGGGTGGCTCAGTCCATTAAGCATCTGCCTTCAGCTCGGGTCATGATCCCAGGGTCCGGGGATCAAGTCCCACATTGGGCTCCCAGCTCAACAGGGAGTCTGCTTCTCCCTCTATCTCTCCCCCCTACTCATGATCTCTCTCTCTCTCTCAAATAAAATAAAGTAAAATAAATACAGCACTTCCTTTAATAAAAATTGAAATATACTAATACATTCTTACATGGGAAGGTATCTTCAAGTTTTAGCTTCTGACCAAGAAGGGGTAAGAGAAACCAGATTTACATTACCCTTCCCCCAAAAGAAAACAACGAAAAAAAAAACCAGACAAAATACATGAAACAACAATTTTCAAGACATCAAACATCTTGGTCCCTGAGGGACAGGTAACAAATCCTATGACTTTACTACAAAACATTTCCAGGCCATGGTAGAGAGTGAGGGAATCCAGATAGAGCCCATCAGTTTCCCTGAGATAATAAGAGAGATCTAAAAGCTTGGGAAGCCAAAGTGCCTAGAGTTTGTAGGGTAGAGTACCCTAAAGTAGAGAATGCACAGAAAAAGAGCTCTGAAGATTGCAGAGGGTCCCTCTAGAGTCTCTGGCTGCAAACTCACCAATACTGACATGATTATCTACATAGAAAATCCAATGGATTCTATAAAAAACTTACTAGAATTAAAGATCAGGTTAGCAAGATTACAGGATCAATATACAAGATCCACATACAAGAACCAAATGTATTTCTATATGCTAGAAACAAACCATTAGAAACTGAAATTTATCATTGAAAAAAATAGCATCATACCCCATGACAAACTGAGGTTTATGCCAGGTAGGCAAGGCCAGTTCAACGTTCAAAAAATCAATTAACATATATGATACCAAAAGTATACACAATGAATGTAAAAATCAAGGAATGGGACTATACCAAAATAAAGAGTTTTGCACAGCAAAGGAAACAATCAGCAAAATAAAAGGCAATCAACATAATGGGAGAAAATATTTGCAACCCATATATCTGATAAGAAGTTAATATCCAAAATATATAAGGAACTCACACAACTCGATAGCAAAAATTAAAAATTAAAAAACCCAAAAAATCTTATTTAAGAATGGACAAAAGACCTGAATACACATTTTTCCAAAGAAGACACACAAATGGTGAATGGGTACATGAAAAGATGATCAACATCACTAATCATCAGGGAAAAATGCAAATCCAAACCACAATGAAGTATCACTTTACACTGTTAGAATGACTATTATCAAGAAGACAAGTATAAAAAGTGTTGGCAAGGGTATGAAGAAAAACTCTTGTATACTGTTGGTGGAAACGTAAATTGGTACAGGCATTATAGAAAGTCCCCCCAAAAAATAAAAATAGACCTACTGTATGATCCAACAACCCCATTTCTGGGAATATATCCAAAGGAAATGAAATTAATAACTCAAAGAGAGTTCTGCACTCCATATCTGCAACATTAGTCATAATAGTCAAGACAATGGAAACCACCTATGTGCTCATCTATAGATAAATGGATTTTTAAAGATTTTTTTATTTTATTTATTTACTTGAGAGAGAGAGAGAATGAGAGGTAGAGAGCATGAGAGGGAAGAGAGTCAGAGGGAGAAGCAGACTCCCTGCTGAGCAGGGAGCCCGATGTGGGACTCGATCCCGGGACTCCAGGACCATGACCTGAGTCGAAAGCAGTTGCTTAACCAACTGAGCCACCCAGGCGCCCGATAAATGGATTTTAAAATGCTTCTCTCTCTCACCCACACACACACAAACACACACACGCACACAGGCACAAATGCACACACACAGTGAAATATTATTTAGTCATAAAAAGAAGGAAATTCTGCCATTTGTGAGAACATGAATGAACACAGAGGACATAAGCCAGAAAATAAGAAATAAGTCAGATACAGCAAGACAAATACCAAATGATCTCACTTATATTTGGAATCTAAAAAGAAAAAACAGTGGCAGATTCACTGAACCAAAGAGTAGAACAGTTATTACTAGGAGCTGCAGGGTGAGGGAAATAGGGATGTGTTGATCAAAAGATACAAAGTTTATGCAGTTATGAAAGTTATACAGTTATGCAAAGTTATATAGTTATGCAAGATGGATATGTCCTGAAGATATGACATACAGCATAGTGACTGTAGTTAGTAATATTGTATTATATACTTGAAATCTTCCAAAAGAGTAGATTCTAAATGTTCTCACCACACACACACACACACACACACACACACACGAGTGATGGATATGTTAACTAGATTGTGGTAATCATTTCAAAATGTTCATGTATATTAAATCATCACATTGTACACCTTTAAAATTTTTATACAACCTAAATATGTACTGTTTTTGTCAATCATGCCTCAATAAAGCTGGGGGAAAGAAAGAAAAAATCAGTTAATATAATTTATCACAACAGGCTAAAGAAGAACAATTACATGATCATATCAATAGATGGAGAAAAAAATCGACAAATTTAATATCTATTTATAATACCAACCCTCATCAAACTATGAATAGAGAGGAACTTCCTCAACTTGTTCAAGAACATCTACAAAAAACCTATAGCTAACATCAGACTTAATGTTGAGAACCTAGAAGCTTTCCCACTAAGATCAGGAACAAAACAAGGATTTCCTCTCTCACTGTTCCTTTTCACCATCACACTGGAAGTCCTGGCTAGTGCAATAAGACAAGAAAAACAAATAAAATATATACAGATTGGGAAGGAAGAAATAAAACTGTCTTTGCAGACTACATGATTATCTATGTAGAAAATCCGAAGAATTGACAAAAAAAAAATTCCCTGGAACAAATAAATGATTATAGCAAAGTTTCAGGATACAAAGTTAACATACAAAAGTCAATTACTTCCTTATATACCAGCAATGAATAAATGGAATCAGAAATTAAAAATATAATACCATTTGCATTGACACCCCTCAAAGTGAACTGCACAGGTATAAATCTAACAAAATATGAACAAGATCTATATAAAGAAAACTAGAAACCCCAATCAAAATCCCAGCAAGTTATTGTGGATATTGACAAACTGGTTCTAAAGTTTATATGGAGAAGCAAAAATCCATAATAACCAACACAACACTGAAGGGAAGAGCAAAGTCAGAGGACAGACACCACCCCATTTCAAGACTCACTATAAAACTACGGTAATCAAAACACTGTGGTATTGGCAAAAGAACAGACAAATAGATCAGTGAAACAAAATAGAGAGTCCAGAAATAGACCCAGATAAATATAATCAACTGATTTTTGACAAAGGAGTAAAGGCCATTCAGTGGAAAAAAAATAGTCTTTGCAACAAATGGTACTAGAACAACTAGATAACCATTTGTACAAAATGAATATAGATATAGAACTCCAACCCTTCACAACAATTAACTCAAAATGATTCATAGATCTAAATGTACAATACAAAACTCTCAAACTCCTAAAAGATAAGGTAGGAGAAAATCTAATAGACCCTGGGTTTGGTGATGACTTCTTTAGATAAATCACTAAAGGCATCATCCATGAAAGGAAGAATTAATAAGTTGGACTTTATTATAATTAAAAACTTATGCTCTGCAAAAGATACTGTCAAGAGGGGCACCTGGGTGGCTCAGTCACTAAGCATCTGCCTTCGGCTCAGGTCATGATGCCAGGGTCCTGGGATCAAGCCCCACATCGGCTCCCTGCTCAGCAGGAAGCCTGCTTCTCCCTCCCACTCCCCCTTGTTTGTGTTCCCTCTCTTGCTGTGTCTCTCTCTGTCAGATAAATAAATAAAATCTTTTTTAAAAAAAAAGATACTGTCAAGAGAATGAGAAGACAAGCCACAGACTGGGGGAAGTGTCTGCAAAAACACATATCTAATAAAGGACTGTGATACAATATATACAAAGAACTCTTAAAACTCAACAATGGAAAACTAACAACCCAATTAAAAAATGGGCAAAAGATCTGAACAGACACTTCACCAAAGAAGATATGAAAAGAGGGTCCACATGAAACATTTTTAGGAAATTGTAAATTAAAACAACAAGATAACATTGCACATCTTTTAGAATGGCAAAAATCCAGAACACTTACAACACCAAATGCTGGAGAACATGTGGAGCAACAGGAACTCTCATTCACTGCTGGTGGGAATGCAAAATGGTATGGACACTTTGGAAGACAGTTTGTAGTTTCTTACAAAGCTAAACATATTTTTACCATATGATCCTATGCTCTATCATATTTATCCAAAGAACCTGAGAACTTGTGTTCACACCAAAACCTTCATCAGGATGTTTATAGCAGTTTTATTCATAATTGTCAAAACTTAGAAGCAACCAAGATATCCTTCAGCAAGTGGATGGATAAACAAACTGTGGCACACCAGACAATAAAGTATTAGTTAGCACTAAAGAGAAATGAACTATCAAGGCACAAAAAGATATGGAGGGAACTTAACTGTGTGTTATTAAGTGAAAGAAGCCAATCTGGAAAGGCTACATACTGTATGATTCCAATATATATGACATTCTCGAAAAGGCAAAACTTATAGACAGTAAAAAGATCAATGTTTGCCAGGGGTTAGTGGGGAAGGAGAGATGAATCATGAAGTACAAGGAATTTGTAGGGCAATGAAACTTTCTGTATAATACTATAATGGTGAATAAATGCCATTATATATTTGCTAAAATCCATAGGGTGTACAACATCAATAATGAACTCCAGTATAAACTATGAACTATAAGTGATTATGATGTGTCAGTGTAGGCTCATCAGTTGTAACAAATGTACACTCTGGTGTGGGATGTTGATAGTGAGGAAGACCGTGTGTATATGGGGATAGGGAGTATATAGGAACTCCTCTAACTTTCTGCTCAATTTTGCTGTGAACCTAAAATTGCTCATAAAAAAAAAAAACTCTTCTTTTTAAAGATGGAATCAAAAAAAAACATGAAATGCTGAAGGATAAACCAACCTGCCAAAACATGGCAAAGACCTGCACCCTTAAAACTACAAAACACCACTAAGAGGAATTAAAGATCTAAGTAAACAGAGCTAGGCCATGTAATAAAGTGGAACATTCAATATTGTTAATACTTCAGTTGTCCCAAATTGATATATAACCTATCACAATCAAAACCAAAATCTCAGCATGAGTTTTTGTAGATACTGACAGACTGTTTCCAGAATTCCTATGAAAATGCAAAGGACATTGCCAATGTCCATTGCCACTGGACATTGCCAAATGCAAAGGACAGAAATTGCCAAAATAATTCTAAAAAGACCAAATTGGAGGATTAACATTATCTGATTTCAAGACCTATTATAAAGCTACAGTCATCAAGTTGGTATGGTAATGACATACATGCAGACAAATAAATGAAAGGAATTCTGGATTGTAAAATCCAGAAATAGATCCACACGAATATGGACAACTAAATTTCGACAGAGGACCAAAGGCAATTAAGTGGAGTGCAGGAGTGCTGACAACACTGACCGCATCCTTGGCCCTCCGTCTTGTTCATACCCACTGGATGGCCTCTCCTGGGGCTACGTATTCCAGGCCCCTTGGAGATTAATGTGTATACCTTAGAAATGCTTCCCAAGGCTGGAATGTAGAGCAGCTTGCTTTGGCCTCCCATAAATCTGTTAGAGATAACATAGTCTTTCCCCTTCCTCATGCACAGGTGGCACCACGAGATCTAATCAAACGTTAGCTGTCAATTAAGAGCATGCAAACCCTTAGAAGCACATGGGAACCCTCCAATCTCACTACAGTGCCCTCCGGGCGTCCCCTCACTCGATAAAATCCATAGACTATGGTCTGGGCTTTGCAGACCATAGCTGCACAGCTCCAGATTGACATCCATCCGATCCTCCCTGTCAGTAAGTTTCTCCGAATAAAACTCTGGGTAAAGTGTATGGAGTTGCCTGCTTTGCTTTTTCTGTCTCAAAGTGCCTTCTCAGTCTGGAGGATACTTTACTGACCCTCCCCTCTTCCACTTCTACCAGTTGGCGAGCCAGGCAGGAGATGGACAAGGAAACAAGTGTGGGTAAAGGGGCCAGGAGGGGAAAGCCCGCTGTCCGTGGGGGAAATCCCAAGCTGACCAGCACCCCCACCCCCATGCTCTGTGCCAGACAAGACTCCACAGAAAAGGAATTATGAGTAAAGAGATGGTGCTTTGAGAGCTATCTCCCTGTCTCCCTGCTTGTAAAAAGTGGTAAAAAGTTCTTTGCTTTCAACACTCCTTTGGGTTATGTTGAATTTAATGTACCCCAAAGGATGAGCCCTTTAAGTTCGGTTATAGATTTTGGCCACCCAGGTGGGGCATGTCGGTGGTTTGCGTGCCTGAGGGTCTGGGAGCTGGCGCAAAGCAGTTGGCCGTGGCAGCAGCTCAAGTGGTGCTCGCTTACTCTGGACAACTGGTCACCTTGGGTTCTCCACGAGGACCATCCCACTTGATCCCTGGTGACCGAACTCAGGCCACCTGGACATCCTTTGTTCAGCACCTGAAGGGATTGGCAGATAAGTGAGCTTTGGCTCTGCCACAATAATTAATGCTCTCTGTTTTGTTAATTGCAAAGACTAAAGGAACACTGGGGGAAACGTTTTAAAAGAAAGACCCCTTCGGTAAATGCCCTGTGGGATTAAATGCTTGTTCAAATTGAGCCTAGAAATCCCTGGGTGAAGGAGGTCAGAAGAAAGGTTTTTTAAAGGATTATACTAGGGATGATTTCAACCCTTAAATGGCCTAAATGAGGATTCTCTAAAATACCTAATTACTGTATTTGCGGACCCAACTTGAGAAAAAGCTGGCTATCGAACTAAACAATCTGAGTGGGATGCATATTTCGATTGGTATTTCGAAGCTTCTAAAAACACTGACAGGATACTATCCTGGCAGGAAACGAGTAAGATGTACCCAGAAAGAAAGAAGCAAATTGAGGAAAATGTAATTAGCTGAGTAGATCAACTTATAATGTTATTTAACTTGCAACCCAGTTCTTTGAAGTTTTGAAAGCAGCTTTCCTTATCTTACAAAACTTTACAAAGCTAGAAATGCAACTCTAGAGGCAATCCAAAGGTCACCTATTCCTTTACTGATCCCAAATCTTCCCCTATTTATCTTAAAGGCTTGTAAATTATTGGCTTCAGGAAACCAAAGTCCTTTTTGGGAAAACTTGTGTTCTTTCTCCACCTCTTTTAGGTTATACAACTTGTCCTGTCTTTGAAATGTAAACATAGCCTACAATCACCTGACACCGAAGAAAAAAAAAAGGTGGAGTGGGAGTGGGAAGACTTTTTTTTTAAAATACAAACTCGTAAGATGGCTCTTGTGTTCAAACTCTAGCACAGTCACCTCAAGACTAATTTCAGATACAAATACAAATCTTGAAATTCTTCTCCATAAATATTGTACCTATAGGATCTTTACATCTGTCTCTGTGTGTACATATGTAGGTTGTAAACATGAGATATTTTTTTTACCTCTGAATGGTATTGCTAAAACTACTTTGTAAAAGAGCTCTATTTAATCGGGTTAAAGGCAAGCGCTTACAAGAATTGGGCATTCTAAAACTCAGAAAGAGGAGACTAACCCGAATGTTTTTCAAGTTCATGTGATGTGGAAAAATACTTAGTATTAAAGCTAATTTAAGGTTGTTGTTTTAATAGACATGTATTCAGAGTTATCAACATTAAAATTATAAAAAAGAACATGTTTCTGGAAATTATAAAACATATTCATAAATTTGCCAATCCCAAAGAATTCTGGTGTAACTTACGGACAGTTCACAACTGCTTACTACTTAGTTTTCACTGAAGTAAACTTTCTAAGCAGTAAGAATTCTAATAAATGTAATTAAGACTACTAGAAATAATAAGGGAAACAACTGTATGCAAACAAAGGAAGGTATGTGGGATGCCTGGGTGGATCAGTTGGTTAAGCTTCTGACTCTTGATCTCAGCTCAAATCTTAATCTCAGGGTCATGAGTTCAAGCCCCATGGTGGGGTCCATGCTGGGCCTGGAACCTACTTAAAAAAAAAAAAAAAGAAGAAAAAGTAAGTTATGTGTTTTGGGGAAGAAAGGTATGAAAAGGGGGAATATATTTTTGTTGAGGAAGTATTTTTTTCCTAAAATGAGACTGGCTGTTTGGAGGGAAAACTTAGGACAAAAATCTAGAAAAAATAAATAAAAATAAAAAGTTGTAGGAAGTTTGTGAAATAGGAATCTTTGGAAAAGAATTTTATGCACGGTCAGGGCAAAGGCTGGAATGAAAGAGATTTAAAAGTACTGGTATAAGATTAGAATTTGTTTTTTCTCTGTTAAGATAAAGTTTTTGTAGATTATTGGTCTACTCTTGATAAGAAATTGTAAACAAACATTTTTTTCTCTTTGCCCAGAAAAAAAACAAAAGTTTCTATATTTTATCTTTATCAGGACTTCAATTACTTAAGAAAACTGAATCTTAATCAATATTAAAAGAACTAAGTTTTGCTAACAACTGTGTCACCTTCTATATTTGCCTTAAGAATCTCTTACTGCCACTTGGTTAATTAGGTAATTAAGTTTTATACTGATCTGTGCTCCTATTTAGGCATATGCTTTAAAACCTTCTGATATTTTTAACAAACTTCCCCAATTTCAAATTCTAAATGAAGTTCTTGATTAATTAGTTTTGGCGTGTCAAGCTACATGGGAAGTAACGTCAAATAAGTGATGATAAACCTTCTTAGGTTTTATTATCTGGAAGAATTCTGTAACTATTCTAGAAATCATATAAAGTTCCTAAGATTTTGATATGTCCTGGTATAATGTCATCACTTGTAATTCTAATTATTGAAGTGTATGTCACAGAAAAAAAACAAAGTTTCTGGTCAATTGCATTATAATGAACTTTCATCAGATCTTCAACCACGGCCATTTTTGAGTCTTTTGTCATTTACAGTTATTGTTCTGATGCTTTTGCTAAATGTTTTTCATCTTCAAGAGGATTCATGGAGAGAACTTTTGACAAATATAGGTTTCTTATACCCTGAGGATCATAAAACCAAGCTGAGTAAGAATTTCCAGAACTAATGGAAAAACTGCATTCAAACAGAACAAGAATTATTAACACGAGACTGAATGAATTGAGGAAAATGATGATAGTTTTTTGACTCTTGTTTAAAACATTCCTAGTTCTCTAATGTTTACTTCTCCAGATTTAAGAAGTTATCTTTTTCTCCCTACCTGGTCTCCAAAATTTGGAAACTCTCAGTGAGTATTCTTTCTTTTGTATTTTTTTAAGATTTATTTATTTATTTGAGGAGCAGGAGGGGCTGTTGGAGCTGGAGAGGAGTATTCTTACTTTCATGGCAATTATAGCTATTTGCTTAAGTTCGGTAAGAATCTGTACTCCTATAACAGGACACCATTGGAAACATTGGTCATATTACCAAGGCCTTGACCAGAATGTCATATTTGAGAGAGGCATGCATAGACTCAGATATGACCAGATAGCTTTAAGGAGCTAAGGTTGACTTTGTGGAGCTAATGAAGCCCCTTGAAAAATCAGCCTGGTACCTAACTTACATGGTTCCTAGGGGCCTTACCAGGTGAGTAAGGAAGGTCACATCCTGGCCGGCTCAGGAATCTCAGAATATTTTGGGGACCTGGAGAAGAAAGGAAGTAACCCAAATGTATAGTATTGCAGGCAAGTCTGACGACAAGTATTTCTCTTGGTTCTTAGCCTCAAAAGGCTGTTAAATATTTAATCTGAAATTCCTTATGGAAAGTTCCAGCAAAGCTGATTTAAAAGAACCTATATGGCCAGCCACTATTCTTGCTGTACTTTTGTAAATAATTAGACCAAGTTTTTTAAAACTGGACTTACTTCACAAACAGATTCGTCTTAGTTTGGCTATCTTTGATGGAAATGAGGGTGACTTTAAAGAGGAAAAAAAACTGTGTTTCAGTAACACACTTTTATGAGTGTTAGATTCGAGTTCTGATTAACTGTCCTTGAATGTTTCTTGTTTACTTATAAAACTGGGCTGGATCCTGAATTCTGGTTTCCTTGCATATCCGGCTAATTTTCTACCTATAGGCCTGACTCTGAAAGCCCACATGTGGGACCGCCTCCTGAAATGAGACAACTGTTTAGCTGAAGTGACCCCCGGTTACAAAATGTGAAATGAGATGCTATCTAAGACTATACATTAGAGTTCTGAAACAATGGCTCTATGAAGGATGGGGGCTCAACCTCGTACTAGGGAATATCTGTAACTGGATGGAAGGCAGTTTCATTCCTCAAATCCTAATCTATGCCACTTTCCAGCAGGAAGTAGCTAGAGTGGTTGTTACCCCATCCCTCAAGAATGAGTAATGGTGAAAAGCCAGGATGGTAGTGGTTCATGGGGTCCAAACAGCTACTGTGTTGTTACTAAATGAAGATTTACCATATTTATTGCCTTTAAAATGTTTGTCTTATTGCCCTTAGCCTCACACTGGTGATGTCCCTCCCTGTGGCCTCACGTAACATCTCCCGGTCACCACTTAAGTTGAAATTCACAATCACTTTGGGGCACCTGGGTGGCTCAGTCGTTAAGTGTCTGCCTTCGGCTCAGGTCTTGATCCCGGGGTCCTGGGATCAAGTCCCACATTGGGCTCCCTGCTCAGCGGGAAGCCTGCTTCTCCCTCTCCCACTCCCCCTGCTTGTGTTCCTGCTCTCACTGTGTCTCTCTCTGTCAAATAAATAAATAAAATCTTTTAAAAAAAAAAGAGAGAGAAATTCACAATCACTCTGACTGCTGGGTCTAAAGAATGATGAACTTAAGTGTCCCATATGCAAAAAGTTATTGATCTATTGATCGTGTAAAGAAGATCTCTTTTGCTAATGCCTTCACTAGATGGCTCACCTCTTTACAAGGTCACTGGGGAAGCATAATTCCAAATATTTTGTCTTACAGGTATATTAATCTCACATTGCTGTCTATATTATTGCTGTGGCATAAGGATGCAAGTCACTTCCTGATATCTGGCTGTAAGGTCATCACAGAAGAATGGCATGTAAAAGATTGTACCGGTCATAAAGATGTCAGGGGTGGAGGTAGGAAGGCTGACAATACCGACTCCATCCTTGGCCTTCTGTCTTGTTCTTGTCCACTCGATGACCTCTCTTGGGGCTACATGTTCCAGGCCCCTTGGAGATTAATATACATACCTTAGAAACACCCCCATGTCTAGAAGGTAGAGAGGCTTGCTTTGGCCTCCTATGAATCTGTTAGAGATAACGTAGTCTTTCCCCTTCCTGATGCACAGGTGGGATACCACGAGATCTAACTGAATGTTAGCTGTCAACTAGGTGCATACAAACCCTCTGCTCTCACTACAGTGCCCCTCCTGGGCATCCCTTCGCTCTATAAAAATCTGTAGACCAAGGTCTGGACTTTGTGGAGAAGAGTTGCAGAGGTCTGGATTGTCGTCTGCCCAATCCTCCCTGTTAGTAAGTTACCCCGAGTAAAACTCTGTGTAAACTGTATGAAGTTACCTCCTTTGTTTTTCAGTCTCAAAGTGCCTTCTCAGTTTGGAGGATACTTTACAGTCCCTCCCCTCCTCTACCTTCTACCATGGAGAAAGGATGGTCTTTTCCAATAAATAGGGCTAAAAACAATTGGATATCTGATGAAAAAAATAATTCAATCTATACCTCAACAAATATAAGCATTAATTCAAAATGGATCACAAACCTAAATTTAAAACCTAAGCCAATAGAACTTTTGGAAGACAATATAAGAGAAAACTCCTGTGATCTTGGCTTAGGCAAGGATTTTTTACATATACAAAAAGCCCAATCCCTAAAAAAAAAAAACAAACTCGCAGCAGCTATGGAAGACAGTATGAAGATTCCTCAAAAACGTCCTTACCCAGCAATTCCACTTCTGGGTATACATCCAAAATAACTGAAATCAGTATCTTGAAGAGATACCTGCATTCCCATGGTCACTGCAACATTATTCACTACAGCCAAGATAGGGAAGTAACCTAAATGTTCATAGATGGATGAATGGATAGAGAAAATATATTATATGCATAAAATGGTATATTATTCAGCCTTAAGAAGGAAGGAAATCCTGCCATTTGTGACAACATGGATGAATGTGAAGGACATAGAGTGACTGAAATAAGCCAGTCACAGAAGATATCTGCATAGTTCTATTTATACAAAGAATCTAAAATAATCAAACTCTTGGAAGCAGAGAACATAATAGTTGTTGCCAGGGCCTGGAAAGAGGGGAAATGAGGAGCTATTACCCAATGTGTATAAAGTTTCAGTTATGCTATAGGGATAAGTTACAGTCTGCTGTACAACATGTGCCTATACTCAACAATACAGCATTTTGAGCTTCAAAATTTGAGAAGAGGATAGAGCTCATGTTAAGTGTTCTTACCACAAACAAAACAACATAAAACAAAAGGACCCACAGAGACTCCAGGAGGTGTTAAATGTGTCTACCACCTGGATTGTGGTGATGGTATCACAGATGTTTGCATGTGTCCAAACTCATCAAATTGTACATATTAAATATGTGCAACTTTGTATGTCATATATACATCACTAAAGCTGTTTTAAAAAAGAACAAATTGATAAATTCAACTTGATCAAAATTAAAAACTTCTGCTCTTTGAAAGACACTGTTAAGACAGTGAAAAGTCACAAACCAGGAAAAACTATTTGCAAATCATATGTCTGCCATGAAAGACGATGGACTCTCAGAAACAAACTGAGGGTTCTAGAGGGGAGAGGGGTGGGGAATGGGTTAGCCCGGTGATGGGTATTAAGGAGGGCACGTTCTGCATGGAGCACTGGGTGTTATATGCAAACAATGAATCATGGAACACTACATCAAAAACTAATGATGTAATGTATGGTGACTAACATAACATAATAAAATAAAATTTAAAAAAATTTTTTAAATAAAATAAAATAAAATAAATCATATGTCTGACAAAAGACTTATACCCAGAATATATAAAGACCTCTTAAAGCCCAATAATAAGAAATAGCCTAATTTTTTTAATGGGTAAAAGATCTGAACAGACACATCAACAAAGAAGATATATGAATGGCTATTAGTACATGAAAAGATGTTCAATACCACTAGTCATTAAGAAAATGCAAAAGAGAACCACAATGTGATACCACTACACATCTATTAGAATAGCTGAAATTTTTATTTTTTTTAAAGGTTTTATTTATTCATTTGAGACACAGAGATACAGAGAGAGAGAGAGAGCACGAGCAGGGGGCAAGGCAGAGGGAGAGGGAGAAGCAGACTCCCCGCCAAGCCAGGAGCCAGATGCAGGGCTCGATCCCAGGACCCTGGGATCATGATCTGAGCCGAAGGCAGCCGCTTAACCGACTGAGCCACCCAGGTGCCCTAGAATAGCTGAAATATTTTAAAGAGACAAACTATAACAAGTGTTGGCAAGGATACAGAGGAACTAAAAGTCTCATGTAATGCTAGTGGGAGTATAAAAAGGTACAACCACTTTGGAAAACAATGTTGCAGTTTCTTTAAAAATTAAGTGGTTAAGCGTCTGCCTTTAGTTCAGGACATGATCCCAGAGTCCTGGGATCAGGCTCCGAGTCCAGGCTCTCCACTCAGCAGGAAGCCTGCTTCTCCCTCTGCCTGCCTCTCTGCCTACTTGAGCTCTTTCTTTCTGTCAAATAAATAAATAAATAAATAAATAAATAAAATCTTAAAAAAAACTTAAGCCTATATATACCTTTTGATCTTGTCAATCCACTTCCAGGTATTTACCCAAGAGAAATGAAAGTATATGCCCTTATAAAAGCTTGTATAAGAATATTCACAACTTCAGATTCAGTAGCCAAAAGCTGGAAACAACCCAAATGTCTGTCAACAGATAAATGGAAAAACAAAAGTCTGGCATATCCATACAGTGAAAGATAACTAAGCTAAAAAAGGAAAAAGAAAGTAAAGAAATGAAATATTGATACACATAATGACATGGGTGAATATCAAAATAATTATGGTGAGTGAAAGAAGCCAGACCAAAAGAGTGCATAGTGTATGATTCTCTCTATGTGAAATTCTAGAAAATGCAAACTAATCCACAGTGACAGAAAGCAGATCTGTGGTTCCTTGAGAAGGGGAGAGAAAAGCGACAAAAGGGAAGGCTTACAAAGGGACACAAGGAAATGTGTGGGGGAGTGGGCATGTTCATTACCTTGACTGTGGTGGTTATTTGACAAGCACATAAATATGTCAAAATGTACCTAGATATGTGCAGTTTATTATATGTCACTTTTACTCCAATCAAGCTGTAAAGAAAAATGAATAAAGATTAAAGCCCCAAGACAAGATAAAAAGTCATTCTGATGACACAGCCCTTCTGGGCTCCCTCCCTTATATTGGAAGCAGTAGCTGCCAACTTGTTCAAAGCCTCTGACCTGGCAAGCAGTGTGTGAGATGCCACCATTTATTTCTCACAGCTGACCACTGACCACGTCAACTCCCCTGCAAGGTTTCTGTGACCACTAGATTGTACACACGACTCCATCCTAGCATTCACCATTCTGAATCGCAATTATTTTCCTATATGCCAAAGTTCATTAAGAACAATATAATGCCGGGGCGCCTGGGTGGTTCAGTTGGCTAAGCGTCTGCCTTTGGCTCAGGTCACGATCTCAGGGTCTTGGGATCCAGCCCTGAATCAGGCTCCCTGCTCCGCAGGAAGCCTGCTTCTCCCTCTGCCCCTCCCCACTCTATACTCTCTCTCATATGTTCTCTCTCTCTCTCAAATAAAAAATAAAATCTTTAAAAAAATAAATAAAAAAGAAGAACAGCATAATGCCTTTCTCATCTTTATCTCCCCAGGTGTAGAATGATGCCTGGTTAAGGAATAAATCTTTAAATCAACGAATAAACTGTTAAAAATCTTTGTGAAGTTTTTCCTTCTGAGGTGCTTAGATTCTTGTTGGGGATCTACAATTCTTGGAAAATGTCTTTCTTTCCTTGGCCCCACATAGTATATACTGTGCCAAAAATAAATTCAAGAGCTGAAGAACAAACTCAATCAGAATTTAAGGGGTTATATTTAAAGCTCAGACTCCAGAAGATCTTTCACAGTCTGTGTACTCAAAAAAAAAAAAAATCAACTTTTGACTCTTGATATTACAGTGTTCAAAACACAACATGGTTTGAAAAAGCCATAGTTGACACTAGGTTTCTAAACAGTCTTTTTTTCTCCTTGTGTAAATGGGCCTTAAGTGGTTACCGTTTTACCTCAATGAAAACAAAGAGCAGGCAATTTTTCCAGACAGAAAATTGCTGAGAGATATGGTTAAAGTGTGTGAGATGAAGAACACAGAACTGACAGGCCGCACAGCAGTTGGTAAGTAATGAAAACAGGAACCAAGGCAGAATGTCCAGAGAACTGGGGAAGGGCTCTTAGCTTATAAACGGGGAGGAGTGATTTGCTTTGTAATCTAAAAGTGTATTTGCCATGTTAGTGCAATTCAGTTCAATAAACACTTCTCCAAGAGTGCCCTTTATAAGCAGCCAAAGAACATTTTCATAGCACCCGCCATAAAGGTAAGCACCTTGGACATAGAGAGACCATCTTCTGAAAAGATTTATACTTATTTTGTATGATAACATGCCTATAGCTTTCAAGGTGTTTTTAGTGGCTTTACTTCAAATGATCTTCACCCAAAAGTCAGGGAGGAGATAAGGATGGTATTAGCACCTCCATTTCACAGGGACTCGGAGGGGCTAAGGGTGGTGCCCAAGGTAACACTGAATTAGTGAGTAAGCCTGATCTGGAAACAGACCTGATTCTTTTATCTATACTCTTTCCACTGTCTTCCTCTTTATTCTTGCTGACCTTCAAGAAATTTAAGAATGTCATCTCCTTCCAATCTGGAAAAAAAGAAAAAGTCCCTTGCCTAAACCCTCCAGGCTTCTACCCTCTTTCCCTTTCTTCTCCTTCTCTGCCCAGCTGCTTGATCGAATTCCTTGTGGATGCTCACATCCCTGCAATCTGGCCTCTATCCTCACCACTCATGAAATTGCCCTCTTAAAAATCACCAACAATTGCTAAATCCTCCTTTCTCCCTCCTTCAGCGTTTGGCCCTGTTACCGATAGTTTGCTTTTTTCTAAAAACTCAAAACCTGTTGGATCACCAGCCCATAAGGTTCTGAGGCTTTTTAGACTTCAAATAACAACAGTAAATTATTTTTAAAGAACCTTTATTACAGGCTCCTGCTTTGTAAGTGAGTACCAAATGACTTCATATATTGGGTCTCATTTGATTTCACAATAATCCTGGGAAGCAGACTTCACCATCTCTATTTTATATCTAAGAAAAGCTGGATTCAGGGAAATTTAGAAGCTGGATCCAATATAACAAAGTTGCATAAGTGGCCCCAGTTTCCTGATCATAGCGTTTTTTCCTTCACATGAGAGGTACATCTCCCTTCCATGGCCTGGCACTGTTAGAGAATGAGATGCTTTGTATAAATTAATTTTCCAGATAAAAGGAGTTTACCAATAAAACAAAAATTTTAAACAAAGGGTTTTTTAAATCATTTTTTACAAATACCTTGTCAAAAATGTGTTCTTCTACAAAGATCATAAACATAATTTAACTTCTCCTTAATGCCACAGTCATACTATGAACATCTGTTACATTCTTTGCAAAAATTAAGTTCTATATCCATTCTTTTGTATTTCTGCTTCCCCATTCAGCATTAGAGTCTTGTTAAGATTTGCTGATAGTTTGGCTTTTTATAATTATTTCAAACTATATTCTACATCATTCTTTTAAAAACTATTAACTAGGTAATAAAACAGCCAATGTACTATGAACTACTTGGAAAATATAAGTCAAATTCTTTCTGTGTGAGATCAAAAGTACAGTGTTTGCCTTTGGTTAAGGGCTACTTTGACGCATGTTTTTTGGGGGGGAAGGAGGGGCAGAGGGAGAGAGAAAATCCTCAAGCAGACTCCCCATTTCTTGCAGAGCGCAATGCAGGGCTCAATCCCAGGACCCTGAGATCATGACCCAAGCTGAAATCAAGAGTTCAACATTCAACCAACGGAGCCACCCACACATCCCACAAATATTTTTAATGTTATGTTCTTTCTGAAGGAAAAATAAAAACAGAGAGGGAGGCAAACCGTAAGAGACTCAACTATAGGGAACAAACTGAGGGTTGCTGAAGGGGAGGTGGGTGGGGGGATTGGGTAAATGGGTGATGGGCATTAAGGAGGGCACTTGATGGAATGAGCACTGGATGTTATATGTAACTGATGAATTACTAAATTCTACCCCTGAAACTAATAATACACTATATGTTAACTACATTGTATTTAAATAAAAAATTTTAAAAATAAAGAACATAAAAATGTCTTTCACTCAAGTAACATCTTTTCATTATTATCATCAATGAGTTTTATATGATTTTTTCATACTTTGTTCACCCTGTTGGTCTTTCTATATATAGTTGTTTATAACTAGCTAGCTGTTGATAGCTAAATAGATGATAGATACAGACATAAATGTACATCTAGTTATAGATATTAGGTTTCTGTCTTACTCTATCTTGGGAATAGAGTCTTACATGCATCTTACTGTCAATAAATGCTAGCTCTAAATTTATATTAAGTCAGCATTGAGTAAAAAATATTTAGACAAACGATTTAAAAAAACAAACAGTGAAAACAGGATAAAAACATGTTCTAGCCATCAAATTTTACCAACACATGGCATTTTCACTATCTCATTTAACATTTACCATTATCATAATGATGCTGTGATTCCTATTACTTACAGACATCAGTGACCTGAATAATCGTAATACTAACAATAATATGAGTAATAACATCAAATGAATAGAATATTGACTTTCCCACAAGACAACATTTTGTGGGAAATGATCTAAATGAAACTCATTACTTTTAAAAAACAATTCAAATTAGAAAAACCTGGTGGACAGGAGGCCGAAGGGAGGAGTGTAGAGGTAAGGGGAAAAAATGTATTTTTCATTAAAGAAAGATTTTGGGGCGCCTGGGTGGCTCAGTTGGTTAAGTGACTGCCTTCGGCTCAGGTCATGATCCTGGAGTCCCGGGATCGAGTCCCGTATCGGGCTCCCTGCTCAGCAGGGAGTCTGTTTCTCCCTCTGACCCTCTTCCCTCTCGTGCTTTCTATCTCTCATTCTCTCTCTCTCTCAAATAAATAAATAAAATCTTTAAAAAAATAAAATAAAAAAAAATAAAGAAAGATTTTGGTGTCAAATGATCCCTAAGCAAGTAGACCAATGCCGATAAAGAAAACTGAGGTTCAAGGAGGTTAGGAATTTCCTGAAGCCAAACAATTAATCAAAAACAAAGCTAGGACTAAAATCCCAATCTCCTGACAGCCTATCTGTTGCTGTAGGTTTTACTCCACATAGTTGCTGTAGGTTTTACTCCACAGAGTTTATTGGCATAAAATTATAGCTCATTATGCTTTCTAGATTTTAAAAAAGGACCTAAAAGAAAAACAATACAAAGAATACAACAAAAGTCGTTTTGTCTGATGCTATTATACCCAAAAGTTATTTCTAAAAGATATCAATAAATCTACCCTATGACCCAGCATATTGCACTACTGGGTATTTACCCCAAAGACACAGATGTAGTGAAAAGAAGGGCCACATGCACCCCAATGTTCATAGCAGCAATGTCCGCAATAGCCAAACTGTGGAAAGAGCCGAGATGCCCTTCAACAGATGAATGGATAAAGAAGATGTGGTCCATATATACAATGGAATATTACTCAGCCCTCAGAAAGGATGAATACCCAACTTTTACATCCACATGGATGGGACTGCAGGAGATTATGCTAAGTGAAATAAGCCAAGCAGAGAAAGTCAATTATCATATGGATTCACTTATTTGCGGAACATAAGGAATAGCATGGAGGATATTAGGAGAAGGAAGGGAAACATGAAGGGGGGGAATTGGAGGGAGAGACGAACCATGAGAGACTATGGACTACAAGAAACAAACTGAGGGTTTTAGAGGGGAGGGGGGTGGGGGGATGGGTTAGCCTTAATATTAAGGAGGGCACGTACTGCATGGAGCACTGGGTGTTATACGAAAACAATGGATCGTGGATCACCACATCAAAAACTAATGATGTATTGTATGGTGACTAACATAACATAATAAAATAAAATTTTAAAAATAAATAAATAAATAAAAGATATCAACATTCAGTAAATAGATGAATTTGGGTTTGGCATCTTCAAAGTGGAGTGAGAATGTATTACTTCCTTACCAAACATTGATACAGTGTTTCCTATGTGTCTGCACTGTTCTAAGTGCTTTTCAGACATTAACTCTTTAAGCCACTGTACAATAGTGCATTCAGCCGGCCTTTGTCCCTGGTTCCTGGGAAAATAGCCTCCAAATCCTGGTAATATAACAAGTGAGAAGAGTGTCCTTATTATTTTGGGGGAGCCCTCATAGTTTATGGTAATGAGATGATTCATGGTGCACCCCAGAATAGTTTCTGCTAAGGAAATGACTTAGAACAGGGGCTGGCCATGTCACAAAGACCAATCATGTGATGAGAGGGTTGGGGCTTTGAGCCAGGAGATAGTAGCCCAAACTCCGAGTAGCAGAGAGGGGCTGGGAGACTTGAGTTCAACTGTGCGGCCAGTTACTTAGTCAACCACACCTTTGTCATGAAACCCCAGTCAAAACTGCAGACAGCAAAGCAGCTCAGGTGAGCTTCCTTGGTTGGCCATACTTTGGAGTGTTGCAATGCATCGTTGTGCCTGGTGGAGGAAACAATGTCTGGAACTCCACAGGGAGATGACTGGAATCCGCCTTGTATTTGGGCTCCTCCCAGACCTCACCACTGCAGCCACACCGATTGAAATTGGGACTATTTATTATCCCTGTTTTACAGATGAGGAAACAGGCATTGAGAGTCACCCAGCTGCCTAGTGGGAGAAGCAGATTTCTACTCAGTCAGGTCTGGCTCCGTTGTATGCTCGCCATGGTACTGCCTCACGCAAAACAAACAAAACAAAATGAAACAAACCCAAGTGCAGAATGTTTCTGTATTTTTTTCAATCCTTTATGTTTCTCTCACCCACATCTACTTGGAAAGCCATCCTTTTTAGCAATTACATTTTATTGCATCTCTACACATCATTCAACTTAAATTTTCATGGAAATAATGTTCCCAACTTTTTGCATTTATATTTCATCAGTTTATGTTATATTTAAATAACCTACATAATTTCAGGTGCAACTGGCATAAAGAGATTTGGAGAAAAATGATACTTTCTGTATGCAGATAGTTCAAACGGGGAAAGCAAATGTGTCACGACTTGCTGGAGTGCAGTCTTCTAACAGTGAGTGTGCATCATGGCCAGGCATCAGATTTATGTACAAGAAGAATTATGGAGAACATGACAAGCATTGGTGAAAAAGAGGAGCTAGGTTACGAGAGGTCTAATGTGTAAAAGAAAAAGTCTGAAAGGACCACAGCTTCTATTGATCCTTTCCACTAGCTCACTTCTGTGAACCTTGTTCACACTCATAATGGTATTTGTTCCTTTGGTCTTTCCTTATTATTCCATTCTATTACCCCTTTCCAGATTCCCAACATTGAGTCAGAGCCGATTTATTAATGTAGGCACTATTCCATCATTAAGCACGGCAACCTGACCAGCATCGTGCCAGGTACTTTGACATACATCACCTTCATTAGACCCATTTGACCAATGAGGCATGGTTGAGAACTGAACTTATGTCCTCTTCATTTCCTATCCATCACCTCCTCTCATATCCTGTACCTCTCTACCCATGGTGGATCTTGACCGTTTCGGTGATGTCCTCACTAGCACTCTGGAAACTACAGGTCTCTCGCTTTACCTTACTGACTTTATCCAACCTTGGGGAATATCCTGGGCTCAAAAGGGCAGGGATGTATAAGTGTTTTTAGCTATGGAATATTGCTAGAGAAAGGTTCCACATGCCCAAGCTGTCTGAATTACTCCCAGATTTCTCCAACTGAAAGAAATATTTCTTTTGGGGATTTATCACAAAGTTGTATAATGATCTTTTAGCATTTAGAAGTATTTTTGCGCATATCTTATTTGCCTTTTTTAGACAACAGTTTCCTTAAAACTCTTGTCCACTCATTCAATGAATATTTCACTCATGCAGTTCCTTGTCTATTAGTATATGTGACTTGATTAAATTACCTGCAGGTACAGATGGAACAGCTTCTGCTTGCCACTTCTCTACTTTATCAATATGCTCTAAGAATCACTAAGGTAACGTTTTCCAAGAATTGTACAAATATCCTACCCACAAAATGGGCAATAAATTCTTCAAAGAGGGAGTCAGTTTCCCATTAGAATTGAAGAGGCATGTTTGCATTTTATTAATAAAGGGATAAGAACAGGTATGAATTTCTGTGTAATAATTTGAAGTTAAAGCAAATTTAGTTGCAGTTCTGCTTTTCAGAATCAATACAAGCAGAGTCACTGGAGTGTTGGTGATTTAGTTAAGCCTGCTATCCCCCCTAGATAGCCCATTTTAAATTTCCCTTCTTCTGGACTTATTCCTCAGGTGATAAAATCAAACTGTTCTCAAATATAACTAGCACTTAAGTTCTGTGACAGAACAAAAAGCTACAATAAGACCGTAACCCAGATTTCTTTCTAAATTTCAAAAGAGTAATCCTTCATCTTCAGTAACATAAAGGCTAACAATAACCTCAGAAAGCATCTCCCCCTACTCTCAGATTAATTAACTCCTTTCTCTGTATCCAGAAGGATGGAATCCACCCTGTTGGAAATATCATACATCCCCATAGTTCGTGGCAGTGACTCCCATGTTTACAGAATATGGCCCAAGAGAGCTGCCGGAAGTAGCTGCTAGACAGAGAGTCTAGAATGAGGTATATACCGACCTATCCCACATTCTAGTTTGAGTTTCCCCTATGTACTTCATGTCTTTATTAACCGTTCATGGGACATTCAAAAGGCATCCTGTTAAGTTCACAACCTACATCAAATCTAAGTTTACAATTTGGCACAACTTGTCTTAGAATTTAGTTATGTTTGAATAAGGAATGGCATTTTTGGAAGCCCTCAAAAAGCAGGAAGGGAAATGGAAGACTTTTTAAAGGGTCATGAAACTCCGTGTACATAAATACTTTTCACAGACTAGCCTTTATAGGCTGTATGGATTAGGAAGAGATGGAGTAATTATCTTCTGTGAAACAAAGGCTTAATCCTCATGGGGAGAAATTCTTGACTAAAAGCAACTGAGATCTTGCCAAATTCAATCTACTGAAAATATATCCATTAACTATTCTGCTGAACCCCACTTTACCTAGTCCCACCATCCATTAAATCTGACTCACAATGAGACCTAAGGCTCCCAATGTAGAGGTCACTATGTTAAAAATGGAAGTAAAAATGCATAGATATTATTGCTCTTCATGGCTAAAGTGACGTTATTGACAATAGCTTTATTCCAAGACCTAACTGTGTCTCAGTTATAATTAGTGATTGAGTAGATCTTTGACATACCTTTAAAGCAGCATGCTAGGGTGATGCATGTTAAGTAAATTTAGTGTGGTAATCATTTCACAATATATGTGTATATCAAATCATGTTGTATGCCTTAAAATTATACAATGTTATATAGCAATTATATCTCAATAAAACTGGGGGGGATAAAGCAGCATGCTCAGTGGTGGTAGCAGTAGTGATGATTATTTTAACATAATTTATAATCTCCAGGAGAACACTTATTAAAAAACAATAGTTTTCATTATTCTGATAGCCAGCCTCCATAAGGGGCCCCAACAAGCTCTGCTTCCTGGTATTCATAGGCTGGTATAGTCTCCCACATTGCATAAAACAGACATTGGTAATTAATAGGATGTTGCAGAAATGACAGTGTAACCTCCAAGCTAGGTCATAAAAGACATTAAGACTTCCATCTTGCTTTCCTTGATCCCTCAATTTGGAGGAAGCTAGCTGTTGTACCATGAAGACACTCAGGAAATCCTACAGAGAAATTCACATGACAAGAAACTAAGGCCTCCTGCCAACAGCCATGCAAATCAGCCATCTTGGAATCAGATCTTTAGGTCACATGAAGCCGTCATATGACTGCAGCCCCAACCTCCATCTAAATTGCTACCTCACAAGAAACCTCAAGCCAGAATCACCCAGCTAAGCCACTCCTGACCCAAGGAAACCATGAGATAACTGCTCGCTTTAAAACACTGGGTTTGGGGCTAATTTGTTATACAGCAGTAGAAAACTAATACATTTACCAACACAAAGATGATTCATGAGGGCAGAAATACAATATTTGACCAATGAGTAAATATTCCAGTCAGAAAATTGTTGGTGGTGGAGAGCCTCATGCCTTCTCTTTCCTGATTACTGGTATCATCTATTTTTTAGCACTCTGTAACCAAGTTCCCAAGTTTCTGCCCTAAATCTATAAAGATAAGTAGCAAATTGAGTTGTGGGGAAAATGTTAAAAAGTGTCACTAGTGTTAAGTGTTAATTTAAAAAAACCAGACAGATACAGGATCAAGATTGAATTGTTCTTAGTCCAGTCGGTGTGAAAACCTTTCAAAATATAATGTATTTGCAAAGAACACAAATTAAAAATGAATATTCTATTTGTACTTCAAAAGGCATTTGATCCTTTATCTTAATTTTACCAGGTGAAGCCAATGCTGGACTCTGCTTTCATCTTATCCCATATAGCCTGATGAATAAAAAGCAATTACATGTTCCATGGACAAGAATTCTTTATCCTAAAGGGATTATATTTATTAATTTTCTTTACTGATGGTGTAAGTGGACATTTCTAGGTTTCAGAAAAGTCTAAGAATCGTGTCTCTGAAAACCCTTAGGACTAAAGTCCAACTAAATGCTCATTAGTCCTCTCCCCTTTAATTTGTTATTTCTAGCCCCAAACCTTATCAGTGTCTGTGGCCCAGTCTCCCAGATGCCAAGCCTGTCTTTTCCTAGACTCTACGCCAGGAAAAATGTGGCAAAATAAATAAGCAGTTGAAGATTCAGGGCCTAGGAACATCTGATGAGGTTTCCCTCATGTTGATATTCCCCCAGGATTTTGTTCTGAGACTTTGATTCTTCTCTTTCACATAGCTTTTTGTTGGTGTCTCAGGTTCTGTCCTGATCTCTCTTCACACTCCACCCTAATGGTTCTTCAACTTTTCAGGGTAAAATTTCAGAAAACCTCAGGATCACTGTCCCCAGAAAAATGCACATAAAAGTTAATTTTTTTAAGAGAGAGTCAACCAAGTAACAGACCCTTAACTATAGAGAACAAATTGGTGGTTACCAGAGGGGAGATGGGTGGAGGGATGGGTGAAATAGGTGATGGGGATTAAGGAGTATACTTATAATGATGAGCAGTGAGTAATGTATAGAATTCCTGAATCCCTGTATTGTACACCTGCAACTAATATAACACTGTATGTTAACTATAGTGAAATTAAAAAAATAATAATTAAATAAAAATTTAAGTTATTTTTTTCATACAAATTGTGAAAGTTCAAGACTCACTGAAGCCCACATGTGTGCTCTCTGGCTAAAAGCTTCAACAATATATATTTTCCTTAGATGAGCTTAACCAGTGTCATAGCCTCAATCATCATCAAAGCCTATATTTCCAGCCCAGGCACCTTTCCTAAGTCCTACAACTCTATCTCCAACAACCCACTGGACATTTTAACTTAGAGGCCCCATCCTCACTTCAAATTCCCAAATCTCCTCCTCTTGTCTTCTCTATTCAATGAATAGGATGACCACCCATTCAACTGCCCATACCAGAAAACAAAGAGTCATCCCTGACTTTCTCTTTTCTTTATTCTTTGCATAAAACCTATTACTAGCTGATTCTTAAAATCCAGCCCTTCTTAAAATTTCAACTTTCCCTGTTCATAGAAACAGCCTTCAAACTGCTCTACCTGCCTTCAGACTTAACACCTGCTAATCAGTCTGAATCCTAAACTATCACTTTAAAACCAAATATAATCATGTCTCCCCTTCCCCCCAAAATAACCTTTAATGTATCTACATTTGTTTTCAGACAAAGTTAAAAGTCCCAGAGTGACTTTTTATGACCTCCCCCATATGCTTTCATAGTAACACTATTGCCTTAACATGTAATGTGTTGTTTCTCTGTCCTACTACAGTGTAAGCTACTCTCAAAATTAACTTTTTTTATTTTAAATTTTAAAAAATGTACTGTAACTTTTGACACAATGCAAGCAAGAATAAAAAGAATAGACCCCTCTTTCTCCACTACTGCCATTACAGAAGTACACATTTAAAATACATAGAGATTGCACTTTTTCATATATATATATCTTCTGTGTGATGCATGGCATCTATACATTGCAGGCACTGAACAATTATTTTTTAATAAATGGGTTAAGTCATGAAGCATTGAGATGAAGGCATCCTAAATCAGATGGACGATGTGCATTCATTCTATGCCCCTGCTATACAAAGTATGGTCTACGAATCAGAGCCTGAGCATCGCCAGGAAGTGATGACATTGAAAAATGCAGAATGTCAGCCCTAGTTCAGACCTAGAGATTCACAAGATCCCAAGTCCACCAGAAAGCACACTGAAGTCTGAGGAGCTGCCCTGACTTACCCACAGCTCTTCTACCTAAAAGACGCCAAAAGAAGCCATCTCCTAGTGACATAGGCAGAAACAGTAAAAGAACATCTAAATATCAAAAATCATGTTGATCTGATTAGTGTATCCTAGTAGGTACTAAATACAATGTTTTTGGTTTCTGTGCTGAGTCAAAACACCACATTCTCTGATAACTGATTTCAATTTGGGGATTTTCAGTGAAAGCTGGCCTTGGCCATCACAAAAGACTATGTGGATCTAGTAGAAAGCAGAGCCACTTAAATCAGAGACTGTCAACTTTTGTTTTCATCAAGGAAAGTGGTTTCTTTCCATAAAACAATTGGAAGTTAACTATTAAATCATCAACACATTCAGTAGGGCACACTTCAGAGCAAAGCAACTGTTAATATATGTGTTTTCTAATACACAGGCAGCAAGGCAAAATGAAAACATGGCAATCAAGTTTGTTTTTGATTCCGTCACTGTGCTAACTTAGATGATTTTTCCAGCCCTCCTAAATGTCCTCACCTGTAAAATGGGAATAAGACTCTCTACTTAATAAGGTTATCATGAGGATTAACATGATATCTATAGTGCCTGGCACAGAAGAGACACTTGACACAATGGTAGCTGCTCGTAAAAACGATTATTTTATTTAATATTCTCAGAATCTGCACTAGCTGCTTCAAAATATGTGTCTAACCTCAGAGAACAGATCAATCTAATAAAACACAGAAGTTTAACCTGGGCGCCAACACTGTAAAGATTTTGATACCCACAATCTCTTCCCTCAGTTCCCTGCCCGTTTCCTCGGTCTGTTTACTACACGCTATAAACATTTCTATTGCGATAGCACTTCATTGTTATTGTACTACTTTGTAGCATATATTTCTCCTCTCTCTCTATACAGCCCGCTCTCTAAAGTCAGTGGCTTAACACTTTTTGCCTGAAGAAACCTCCACATCCAACATAATTCCTTACACATACTGAGTAGTCAATAAATGATTGAGGAATAAGTTAATGAATAAACATCAGACCCTCCAGAAACTTTCTCTGCCAATGGTAAATAACTCCCTATTGCTCTGTCTTTGGTAGAAAATCATTACCAAATTATCAGCTTTTCTCCTGTGAAAACCTTTTTGGAAAATCTCTACCTTCTTCATCTACTCTCCCCACCCCCCTTTTTCAACCCCCTATACACTTAGGTCTACCCCCCTTTTTTTTTAAATTGAGGTGTGACTGACATTCAACATTATATTTGTTTCAGAATAAGACATAATGATTCAATATTTGTATATCTTGTGAAATCACCACAGTAAGTGTAATTAACATCTGTCACCATACATACAGATCTTTTTCTTGTAATGAGAACTTTTAAGATTTACTCTCTTAGCAGCTTCCAAATATGTAATACAGTATTAACTATAGTTGCCATGCTGTATATTATATCCTGATGACTTATTTATTTTAGTTTTTATTTATTTATTTATTTTTAAGTAATCTCTATACCAAACATGGGGCTCAAATTCATGACCCAGACAGAGATCAAGAGTCATATGCTTTTCCAACTGAGCCAGTCAGGTGCCCCATGACTTATTTATTTTATAGCTGCAAGTTTGTAACCTGAGACTCCCTTCAACCATTTCACAAGCCCACCCCTGACCTCTGGTAATCACCAACCTGCTCTCTGTATATGATATTTGTCTTTCTCTATCTGACTTATTTCACTTAGCATTATGCCTTCATGGTCCATCCATGTTGTTGCAAATGGCAATCTTTCATTTCTTTATGGTGGAAAAATATTCCATTGTAAATATATACCATATTTTCTTTATCCATTTATCTGCTGATGGACACTTAAGTTGTTTCCATATCTCGGCTACCATAAATAATGCTGCAATGAACATGGGGGTGCAGATACATTTTCAAGGTAATGTTTTTGTTTTCTTCAGATAAATATGCTGAATCATATGGCAGTTCATTTTTTAGTTCTTTTGAGGAACATCCATACTGATTTCCATAGTCACTGCACCAGTTCACATTCCCCCAACAGAGTACAAGTGTTCTCTTTTCTCCACATCCTTGTCAACACTTGTAATTTCTTGTCCCTTTTTTTTTTTAAGATTTTACTTATTTATTTGAGAGAGAGAAAGTGACACTTTGTTTGTTTGCTATTGAGTTGTATAAGTTCTTTATACATTCTGGATATTAACCCCTTATCAGATATATGATTTGCAAATATTTTCTTCCATTCAGGAGGTTACCTTTTTATTTTGTTGATGGTTTCCCTTGCTCTTCAGAAGCTTTTTAGTTTGATGTAGTCCTGTCTGTTTATTTTTGCTTTTGTTGACTTTGCTTTTGGTGTCAAATTCAAAAAATCATCACCAAGACAAATGTCAAAGAGCTTACCACCTATGTCTCCTTCTAGGTGTTTTATGGTTTTGGTTTTACATTCAAGTCTTTAGTCCATTTTGAGTTAATTTTTGTGTATGCTGTAAGATAGTGATCCAGTTTCATTCTTTTGCATGTTGCTCTCCAATTTTCCCAACACCATTTATTGAAGAGACTGTCCTTTCCCCATTGTATATTCTTTGTCATAAATTAATTAACACTGGGGCACCTGGGTGGCTCAGTCAGTTAAGCATCCAACTCTTGATTTCAGCCCAGGTCATGATCTCAGGGTGGTGGGACTGAGCCCCACTTCGGGCTCCACACTGGGCATGGAGCCTACCTAAGATGCTCTCTCTCCTCCCATTGCCCCTACCCAACTCCCTGCATGTGCTCTCTCTCAAAAAAAAAAAAAAAAAAAGATAAATTAACTACCATTATGTATGTGGGTTTATTTCTGGGCTGCCTATTCTGTTCCATTGACCTATGTGTCTGTTTTTATTCTAATACTATATTGTTTTAATTCTTATAGTTTTGTAATATAGTTTGAAATTAGGGAGTGTGAAGCCTCCAGCTTTGTTCTTCTCTCTGAAGATTACTTTGTCTATTCAGGGTCTTTTGTGGTTCCATATTATTTTAAAACTGTTCTGGTTCTATGAAAAATGCCATTGAAATTTTGATAGGGATGGCATTGAATTTATAGATTGCTTTGGGTAGTGTGAACACTTGAATAATATATATATATTTTAAAGATTTTATTTATTTGAGAGAGTGAGAGAGAGAAAGCAGGTGCAGGGGGGAGGGGTAGAGGAAGAGGGAGAAGCAGACTCCCTGCTAAGAAGGGAGCCCAATGTGGGGCTCGATCCCAGGATCCTGGGAAGGCAGATGTTTAACTGACTGAGCCACCCATGTGCCCCGAACAGTTCAATAATATTAATTCTTCCAATCAATGAGCATGTAATATCTTTCCATTTATTTGTGTCTTCTTCAATTTCTTTCACCCATGTCTTACAGATTTTCGTGTACAGGTCTTTCATCTCCTTGGTTAAATTTATTTCAGGTATTTTATTCTTTTTGATGCAATTATACATGAAACTGTTGTCTTAATTTTCTTTCTGATAGTTTATTATTAGTGTATAGAAATGCCATAGATTTCTATATATTGATTTTGTATCCTATAACTTTACTGAATTCATTTATTTTTTCTAAAAGGTTTTTGGTGGGGTCTATATAGCATCATGTCTGCAAATAGAGATAGTTTTACTTCCTTTCCAATTTGGATGTGTTTTATTTCTTTTTTTGCCTAATTTTTCTGGCTAGATCTTCCAATACTATGTTGAATAAAAGTGGTGAGAGGAGATATCCTTATTCTTGATGTAGAGAATCTTCTTCACCTTCTCACTATTGAGTATGATGTTAGTTGTGGGCTTGTCATATTTGGCCTTTATTATGTTGAGGTATGTTCCCTCTATACTTACTCTGTTGAAAGCTTTCATCACAAAAGGACATTGAATTTTGTAAACTTTATCTGCATCTACTGAGATGATCATATGATTTTATCTTTCATTTTGTTAATGCAGTGTATCAGGTTGATTGATTTGCTGATGTTGAACCATCCTTGCAACCTGGAATAAATCCTTTTTGATCATGGTATCTGACCCTTTAATGTATTTTTTTAAGATTTTATGTATTTAGGGTGCCTGGGTGGCTCAGTTGGTTAAGCGACTGCCTTCGGCTCAGGTCATGATCCTGGAGTCCCGGGATCGAGTCCCGCATCAGGCTCCCTGCTCAGCAGGGAGTCTGCTTCTCCCTCTGACCTTCTTCCCTCTCGTGCTCTCTCTCTACCATTCTCTCTCTCTCTCAATAAATAAATAAAAATCTTAAAAAAAAAAGATTTTATGTATTTATGTATTTATGTATTTGAGAGAGCGAGCACACAGGCACGCATGCATGCAAGGACAGTAGGGGTGGAGAGGGAGGGAGAGGGACAAGCAGACTATGTGCTGAGCATGGAGCCCAATGTGGGGCTCAATCTCATGACCCTGAGATCACAACCTCAGCCAAAATCAAGAGTTGGATGCTTAACCAACTGAACAAACCAGGCACCCCACTCTTTTAATGTATTTTTGAATTTGGTTTTATAATATATTGTTGAGGATTTTTGCAACTATGTTCATCATGAATATTGGCCTGTAATTGTCTTTTCTTGTGGTGTCTTTGTCTGGCATTGGAATCAGGATAAAGCTGGCCTTGTAGAAAGAGTTTCTAAGTATCCCCTCTTCTACTTTTTGAGAGAGTTTAAGAAGGACTGGTATTAATTCTTCTTTGAATGTTTGGTAGAATTCACCATGGAAGCAGTCTGGTCCTGGACTTTTGTTTGTAGGGAGTTTTTAACTACTGATTCAATCTTCTTACTAATAATGGGTCTTTTCAGATTTTCTATTTCTTCATGATTCAGTATTAGAAGGTTGCATGTTTCTAGGAATTTACCCATTTCTTCTAGGTTGTCAAATTTGCTGGCATATAATTCATCACAGTAGTTACTTATGATCCCTTCTATTTTTGTTGTATTAGTTTTAACATCTCTTCTTTAATTTCTGATTTTATTTATTTGAGCCCTCTTTTTTTCTTGATGAGTCAGGCTATAGGTCTGTCAATTTTGTTTAATTTTTCAAAGAACTGGCTCTTTGTTTTATTGGTCTTTTCATTGCTTTTTTTAGTCTCTATTTCATTTATTTCTGCTTTGATCTTTGTTATTTCCTTCCTTCTACTAACATGGACCTTTGTTCTTCTTTTTCTAGTTTCCCTTTAAAAAAAAAAGACTTCATTTTATTTTTCTTGTATAAAAACTATTTGGTGGCCACAGATAACTGCCTGGGTTCTCTGCACAGAGACTAGTGTGGGTCTTTAGACATGGTCAGTGAATTCTTGATAGGGAGACTTCGTGAGCACATGTCTTTCCAGAGTTCAGGGGTGAGAATGCTGTAGGTCTTGGGTATGGCATTAAAGGTGGCCCTGGTGAAGTCACACGGGGTGGTGGTACAGCCCCTGGCCAAGGTGTAGCAGTCATTGATTCTGGCCTTCTCAGGCACAGTGGCCTAGATGATGACAATGCCTCAGGGGCGGGGAACAAGGCACCATCAGCACAGAGCCACGGCGGCAGGTCTCCTTGCAAGCAATGGTATGGGGCTTGCTGATCTCGTTCTCCCAGTAGCCTTACTGCATAGGATGATGCAGAGTGTAGCCAGATGCTGGCACCATGGATGGCAATGGCTACCTCCTGAGGGCACTTTACCCCCAGAACATGTCCACTGTAAACCCTGATCATGACAAATGCCTTGATCCTGGTCCACTGGCCAGCACAGGTCTGCTTTAACACAGGTATAATCTTCAAAACCTGTGGAGTTTTTTTTTTTTTTTAAGATTTTATTTATTTATTTGACAGAGAGACAGCAAGAGAGGGAACACAAGCAGGGGGAGTGGGAGAGGGAGAAGTTGGCTTCCCGCCGAGCAGGGAGCCCAATGTGGGGCTCAATCCCAGAACCCTGGGACCATGACCTGCGCAGAAGGCAGATGCTTAACGACTGAGCCACCCAGGTGCCCCCTATGGAGTTATTTTTAGAAAATGTGTTGTAAACCCTAAGAAGTGATTGTGGAAGCAGCTGAAATGTCAGCAGCGTTCCTGTTCTCGGGCCATTGAACGCAATAGCCTGGTAGGAGCAGGATCCCACCATCTCCTGGGTTAGTCTTAGAAAGTATAGTGTAAGCCCTAAGGGGTGACTGGAAGCAGCTGAAACATCAGCAGCGTTCCTGTTCTCGGGCTGTTGAACACAATGGCCTGGAAGGAACAGGATCCTATCATCTCCTGCAGCAGGGCATAGATAAGGAGCTATGAAAGAAAGTAACCCTTGGGTGATTGCTAGCATGAACGTCACCTTCCTGCCTTATCTCATAACCCCTTCTTTGCATGTCCGCGTACAAGAGAGGGTGCAGGCCTGCTTTCCAGCTTCAAGATAATTGCCATCTCTTTCTATTCCTTCCCCATACTTTGATACATCTGTCCTTGCTTTGCTGATAGAAAACTAAATAAAACTTATGTGCAGAATTCAGCTGCAGCTACTCTCCCTTGTAGAGGCAGCCCTGCACGACCCCTCAGATTGGTGTCTGAGAGCATTACCTCTGTGTATGACAACAAAAACCTCATCCTAAAGGGACACCCCAGGAAAAAGTCAATGATCTCAAATTCCTTGATGGGCAGGGAGAAGAGATACATCTCCTCCACAGTCTTGATCTTCCTGTCCTTGACCAGGCAGCCCAGTTTGGTGATGGGGATCCATTCCTTGTCCTCAGCCTTGACTCTGAGAGCTCTGTGGCCTCAGCCCTAGCTCCAAATGCTACTGCTGAAGCCTCTAGAAGCCACCACAGCCTCCCACCAGGGCCCCCTAGAGACTCTGGGACCCCCCTACAGCACTAGCATCATCCACCATTTGCCATTTTCTCAGTTTTCCTTCCCTCTGTCTCTATCGCTCTTTCCTTCCTAAAGAGTCTTAACTCTTCAATTGCAACAGGGGAGGTGAAGTTGTCTTTTGCTTAGGTATATCACTCAGTACACTAGTCAGAAATAAAGCTAATAGAAGCAAATCTCTATATAAGGATCTTTTTACCTGGTTTGCCCACCATGGGCACCTGATTCTTATTTGTAGGAGACATGAAATCCACCCAATTCACTTAGTCTTTCATTAAATAAAGCAGAGATTTGGGGAATTTCAGTGCTCTGTTTTCATTTTCTTTCTCTCCCCCCCACCACTACTGTCCCCACCCCATTTGCCTATTCAACTGATCCTGAAATGGGTTTAATTACTTATTTAATAGCTTTCGTGATATTTGTGCTTAAAAACTCACAAGGGGGAAAAAAAGAAGGTGATTATAAATATTAGGAATACAAAATCTAAACAGAGTAAACCAGAATTTTGCCTCATGGGTGGTTTTATTGCTTCTGAGGCAGGTGAAGAAAATATGGGTTCACAGAGGTTTCTCACTCATTGCTAAGAAATCCCTGTAGGCCCTCAGAGAAGACCACCTCTCCTTGCACTTCACTGAAGGCTGTTTTCAGTCTATTTTTTTTTAAATTCCTGCACTTTAATCTACCTATTTTCAAGCTGAATCTAATAAACTGTTGGTAGTTGAAATAAGAGGCAGTCCTTAATTCAATCTTAATTCCCCAGAGATGTAAAAAAAAAAAATTAAGTCAGGATCAGACGGAATTTAGTTCTTACTTTTTACAATCACAAGAAACAAATGAGCTACTCCTGAGATAGTTTTAGATCATATTTAGAACACCAAAGACCTTTTATATTTCCAAGCATTTTGCTTAGTTACTTCTCTGGGCAAAATTTCAGGATCCTGTAGCATATTTAAAACTCCCATGACACCAATTTCATTTTCTTTTGGTTACTTAATAGACTTTTAAAAAAAATGTGATGCCAATTCTTACTTGGCAGAACCTACATATCATTCCCAGCCAATTCTTCATTTTCACATATTCTTGGGATTAGAGTAAAATTGTCAGATTTAGCAAGTAAAAATGCAGAATGCCCAGTTAAATTAGGATTTCAGGTAAATAACAAATAATGTTTTGGTGTAAGTATGTTCCGAGCAATATTTGGGTCATACTTATACTGAAAAATCATTCAGGCGACTTGAAACAACAGAAATCTCTCATAGTTCTGGAGGACAGAAGTCTCAATCAAGTCAACAGCAGAGCCACAATCACTGCAAAGGCTCTAGGAGAGAATGCTTCCTTGCCTCTTCCAGCTTCTGGTGGTTCAGGCATTCCTTGGCTAATGGCTGCATAACTCCAACCTCTACCTCTCTTTCCACACCACATTCTCTAATTTTTCAGATCTCTCTCTACCTTTACCAGGACATCAGTCATTGCATTTAGGGCTCATCCAGTTAATCTACGATGATCTCATCTCAAGATCCTTAATTACAACTGCAAAGACCCTTTTTCAAATAAAGTAGCGTTAACAGGATCCAGGTATTAAGACATGAACATAACTTCTGAAGGCTCACCATTCAACCTGCCACAGAGGGGAATGGCTAAAACTCCAAACACCCCATCTGAGGTTGATAAATTCATGGCTCAGGTGTAATATGCAATACACCCAAGTCAGAAATGAAACTAATGAAGGTAAATCTGTATAAGGCTCTGTTTACCTGATTCTTCCATCATGGACACCAGGTTTTTATTTGTAAGAAGCGTATGAAATCTACCAATTCATTCAGTCACTCCTTCAATGGACCATTTTTTTTTAAGCTCTTTTTATGTGTCAGTGTCCAAGAATCAGAGGTAAATCAAACAATCTTAAGGAATACTTTCTAATGAGGAGACAATGGACCAATTAATAAGCAAACAAATAGGACTGTTACATAATTTAATAAGTGCTATGAAGGAAATAAACAACGTGGCTGATAAAGAGTAACTGGAAATAAGACATGCTGCTTAGAAAGAGCAGTCAGCAAAGGTTCTCAGAAGAGAAGACATTTGTGCTGAATGTCAAGAGATGAGGGTAAGCCAGCCACACAAAGATCCCCACAAAAAAATTTCTTGGACAAGGAATATGGGTTTAAAGGCCTGAGGTTGGGAAGGGATCACTGTGCTCTAGAAAAAGGTAAATGCCAGAGCGGCCAGAACATAGTGACCAGGCAAAAGCATAGTACAAGAATGGGGCTGGATAGACTAGAGCCTGGTCATTGCTGGGTCTTTTTTTTTTTTAAAGATTTATTTATTTATTAAACAGAGTACACGCATGAGTGCGGGGGAGGTACAGAGGGAGAGAGAGAATCCAAAGCAGACTCCATGCTGAGCAGGGAGCCCCATGTGATATTCAATCCCAGGACTCACAGATCATGACCTGAGCTGAAATCAAGAGTCGGACGTCTAACTGACTGAGCTACTCAGGTGCCTCATTGCTGGGTCTTATGGCTCATGGTGGGAAGTTTGGACTTTATAGAAATGAGAAGACACCAAGGGCTTAAAAAGAAGAATGATGAGATTTGGTTTACATATTTAAAATTCAGTGAGTACTATGTGAGAAATGACTTAGTGAGGCCAGAGTGGAAGCAAGCAGACGAGTTAGGTTACTAGAGTAGGCCAGGCAAGGGATGTAGAGTATTGTTAGGCATATGGAAAATAATGGAAATCATTTGGAAGTCAAATTATCAGAACTCACTTATAGATTACAAATCTTGGTGGTAGAATACAGAAGAGAAAAGATGACACCACCAATTATAAGGCATAAATTTTCCCAGTTAGAAAGTACATCACCCAGCTTTTCTTGTAGTTCATTGTGACCATGTAAGTTCTAGACAAGAGGATGTGAATGGAAGAGATATGAGCAATCTCTGGGTCACATCTGCAAAAAGAGAAGCTCAACGTTCATTTCCTCTTTCACTCTTCTAGATGGCTGGGAAAAAGGACACGTAAAGGAGCTGCCTGAGATCTAGAGAAAAAGTCACATGATGATGGCAAAGCTGTCCCACCATCCAGCATTCTTGGATGGTCTCATTGATTAAGTCATGCTATCTGCCCTGGACTGCCTGCCTACTTTATTCTATGGTATGTGAGAGAGAAGTTAAGATTCTACCTTGCTTAAACCCCCACACTTTAGAGGTTTGGTTACAGTAGCCCTGCTTATATCCAAATATTCGCAACGGCTGCAAGAATCCCAAACTCTCTTTCTAACCTGAATGTTCTGTACATGTGTTCTTGCCTCCTGCCAAGACATAGGTTCTGTTCTCTGTGATAATGAGGGCTGGAGCATAGGGCATCGTTTAAACCCATGTTGATGGAAAGAATTCCTTCTTCCATAGAGTCCAAAGTGAAAAGGATTTCCTGTTGCACAGTGTCATGATAGGTCTTGTACAATGCATTAAATATCAACTCAGGTACAGAAAATTATGGGTATTAACTGTTCATATATTTCATACTAAATATTGTGTTGATTACACAGGGGCTTAACATTCAAGTTAAGATTTGTCAAGTAAGGGTAGATATTTAACATCTGCCTAGGAATTTTGTTAAGAGTCTGAATCTCAGAACTTACAACAAGAACTATAAAAAATTTAACACTTAGTGAAAAAATATATAAATTGTATTTTTTTGCACTTTTATATTGCATTTATTTTTTCTTTATTCCTGGCTTAAAGTCTAACATGAAATGAATCCTTTTGGTTAACTTTAGTTGTATTCAGAGTATATACAATTTATAGTTACTCTTCTATGTCTAGGATTTTATTTTATTGAAAGTAAGTAAATTAGGGGTGTTTGGGTGGCTCAGTCAGTTAAGCGTCCGACTTGGTTTCAGCTCAGGTCATGATTTCAGGGTCATGGGATGCGGTCGCATGTCGGATGCCCGCCCCCCTTAGTAGGGAGTCAGCTTCTCTCCCTCTCTCTCTGCCCCTCCCCCTGCTCTCTCTCTCTAAAGTAAATAAATAAATCTTAAAAAAAAAGAAGAAAGTAAGAAAATTAAATATACACACAACTCTACTTCATCCCTGCTGTTAGGAAGGAGAACCATAAGAATTACCCCTTTGAATACAAGGGAAATCACAACATTTAAGGTATATTCAGGGGCTTTTAAATCTGTATTTTGGTTTTGGTTTACATTAAACTATACATAATGTTCTCTTGAATACTTGTAAGTATTAAATATAATAAAATTCATAAACATAATTAAGATGTTTTAATTTAATTATGCCAGCATCAGATTGAAAATGAACCCTTAAGTATCTTTTTCAAGGAAAATGTTCCTTGAAGGAAAGTATCATGTTTAATTAATATTTGTTAAATATTACCACATATTTAACTTCACAGTTGAAAAGGGCCCCTGTATTTTTCATCAAATCTTTACAATAATCTGAACTATTATCATTCATCTTTTGTAAGATAAAACCTTAATGAAGTTACATGGATTGCCCAAGTTTACCCATCTAGCAAATTGAAAAGCCTGGCCCTATTCCAAGATTTTCTATTCCAAGTTCAGTGCTCTTAAGACTCAACACCCTGACTGGGGTCTAGAAAGACCCAGTACCTTGCCACTGTAGATAATTTTTCATAAATTAAAGTAGGTAATGCTATGCAATTACTGACTATATTTTCTATTTGTCAAGACCTTCTTAAATTATATACTAAGGAATTAAAATATATAAAAATAACAAGAATAAAAATATAAACTGTATATTAAGGACTTATGTATAAATAGCAAAATAACCATATATTCTTTGAATAATACCAATCTTGGCCACTCGAAATGGCCACTCGAAACTATCCTACCACCATGATCCTGAGACTTATGAAGCTCATAGAAAATTACTTCCTTTCTTCCCATCTCTCTACACTACTTCTCCCATTAAACATCCTTCCTGTCGTCATTAAGTCATTAATTCCTTTGGCTCCCTCTAGTTCTCTCAGACCAATCATCCCAATCTGTCTTCTTTCACCTTTCTACCCAGCCCGGGTCTCACTGTGTCATTTTCATAGTACATAGTTCATTTACTGCCATACTGGTTGTCTTTGATCTCTTGACCCTCAGGAGTTCTCTGTGTGCTGATTCCCATGGCTCATTGATTCTGATCCAATGTCCAGAGGACCAATGTTACTGCAAAAAGTTACAAAGCTGTGACAATTTATTCACCGTGAATTTGTAGTATCCAATCTTAGTGGGGGGTCTTCATAGTCTTTTTGTTCACCTTATTTGACAAACAAGCATTTGTTGAGTACTTTCACAATGCCAATTGTCATGCTATTAATTTAGGACACAAAATGAATAAGATAAACTCCCTGTTCTGGAAGAATTCATAGTTTCATGGACCCACCTAAAAATTCTTTGAAAACTTTTCTACTTTCAAGTCTCGTCCTCACTTCCATGACATATCTTCATCCCCAGAGTACCAAAATGATTGCCATTACTAACCTGAGCATCTTCAAAACCCTTCCATTTCATTCTGAATTTATGTATTGGTCAGGGTTCTTCAGAGAAACAGAACCAGTCAGATGTATATACATTGTTAGAGGAAGTTATTGAGAGGACATGACTACCGGTTGACCCTCGAGCTGGACCTGAGCAATCCGAGGCTCCTTATCTATACCCTTCATTCTTGGAATGTACCTTCCACTCACTATTCCTGCACTAGGAGCCACTTCAAGGATGCAGCCTTGAGAGAGTAATGTGTTATTGAGACCATCTGGACTAAATACATGACTGAACCTGATATGCCTTCTGTATAAATTCTTAAGTTTCTGGCAAGTGGGTGAGATCTACTTGTTTTATGGCCTCACAAGACAAGCCTTATATTTAAGTCCCCTTGCCTAATAAAACTGCCAACCTGAGTGGTCTCTTTCTTAGGTCTCTCCTTGTACAGGGGCTAGTTTCAGATTTCATCCAGGGGACTCCTGAGATTGCAAACCACCATATATAAAGAAAAAGAGATTTATTTTAAGGAATTAGTTCACACAATTGTGGATTGAACTGGGAAATTCAATAGGGTGGAGACTGGGGGAAGAGTTGATGTTGCAGCCCAAGTCCAAAAGCCATCTGTAGGCAGAATTCCTTTTTTCTCAAGAACCTCAGACTTTGTTCTTAGGACCTGCAACAGATTGGATGAGGCCCACCCACTTTTTTGAAAATAATGTTTTACCCAGAGTCTGCTAATGTAAATGTCAATCTCATCTGAAAGAATATCTTCACAGCAAAACCTAGACTGGTGTTTGACCAAACAATTGTGTATCATAGTCTAACCAAGTTGACACATAAAATTAACCATCACATTCTGTATCTTCATAATTCTTTCTCACCTCATTTTACTCTCTCAAGAGGTATTCTGCTTTTGTGCAATTGCTAACCCCTCCACATGAGCTCTTGATCTTTCTCCTTCTATTTTCCTCCAAGAGTTTTCAACAATTATTCCTGCTCTTTTCTATCATCAATCTCTCCAACTTCACTGGCTCTTCTTCTAGGTAAACGGGCTCAAATCTATTCTAGCTTTTAAAGAAACTTTCCTCATTCTAATCCATTCTTTGGTCTCCTTAACTTCAAGATCAAATTTCTTGCAGTCTGTGTTTATTGCTTTTACTTATCACTCATTCAGTCCACCTTACTCTAAGCTCTCTGGCTTCCATTCCCATGACTTTTGGAATCTGCTACCTCTTCCCATTCGGCTGTTCTCAAGCCATTCTTATGGAAATGCAATTCTAAGTCCTGATTCTCCACCCCAACCTATCTCCAGGTCTCACCACAAGGTTAGTCAAGGACTTGTGGCACAGAAGGGGAAAGTTAAGGAAAAGGATAAGCATATTACCTTTGAAATCTGTATAAATAAGAAAATACAAAAAGAAAACAGCTCTTGCTTTTCCTAGAAGACATGAAATCACCAATGCTCAGGAAAAGGCCGGCTTGCATAGGAAGATTCAAAGAATTGCTGAAATTCCCAGAGACGCAGTTAATGTTTCTCTCAGTTTAGAAGTGGGTAAGGTAACCAGAATGAGAAAAAGCTCATCCTCAGCTTGTCTAGAAAAGGGAACTATGAGATGAGATTACCTGACAGTGGGAAAGAAGCGTCCCTTAAGCTAAAAGACATCCAAATGAGTTTCAGGAATAAGGCAAAGGGATATTTATGAATGCTTCGGCAAAACGAAACCATCTTACTCAGTAACCCATTCTGTTTCAGGGGATGTGGCTTGAAATAGCTAGATCTTTGCAAATGAATAATTTATGAAAGCTCCCGTAGCCTTTGAATAACATAATTTAAACTGAAGTTATTCCTGAATAAAAGGTAAAAGAGGAACTCACTTCAAATTCCTCTAATTTCAACATGGATTATCATAGTTTTGATTTAAGATAATCTAATAACCATTTTAGTTTATTGCACCAGTCTCCATAAATCCTTGCTTCTGTAGCAGCCAAAGTACTGCAAGGAAGTTAGAATTCACAGGAGCTTAGCTTGAACAAACTAATAATCTAAGCCAAGTCCTGGTTTAAGTCCATTTATAAAATGAGTTTTATCATATATTGGTGCATTTTTTCAATTTTTCAATTTTTACTTTTAAAAGATTTTTATTTATTTATTTTGAGAGAGAAAGCACGTGCAAGTGGGGGGAGGGGCAGAGGCAGAGGGAGAATCTCAAGCAGACTCCATGCTGAGTGCGGAGCCTGATGAGGAGCTCAACCCCACAACCATGAGATCATGACCTGAGCCAAAACCAAGAGTCGGACTCTCAATCAACTGAGCCACCCAGGTGCCTGGTGCATTTTCTTAAAACACATTCTGATTTTAGATTTAAAAAAAAAAAAAAAAGACTTAAGTACAAACAAGAATTAACCTGACAAACCATGCAAAAAACCAATAGACTATCATCTTTATTTATTGTGTCAAAAAGAACCTGTTTAAGTTTATGTTCTAGGGGCACCTGGGTGGCTCCATCAGTTAAGCATCTGCCTTTGGCTCAGGTCATGATCCCAGGGTGCTGGGATCAAGCCCCGTGTCAGGCTCCCAGCTCAGCGGGGAGTCTGCTTCTCCCTCTCCCTCTGCCGCTCCCCCTGCTTGTGCTCAAGTGCACTCTCTCTCTGTCAAGTAAATAACTAAAATCTTAAAAAAAAGTTTATGTTCTAATTAATTATACTAGAGTTACATAAATACATTATTGTTGATTTCAAATTTTCTATTAATAGGCCTATGTCTTAGAAATGAATGAAACAGAGCTAGAATAAAGTAGCCTTTCTACCCTCTGATAAAAAAAAAAAAAAAAATCATGACCAAAATAACGCAGTAATCAGTCAGCTGGTTAGCACTTCCAAAGTCGCCTTGCTAAACGCATTTAAATATCTCATTCTTAACACCTCACACACCTCACTTGGGTTTAAGCATTTTTTTTTTGCATCAGTGCTATTTGTACCCCTTGAACATACTTACTATACATAAAATACTATATAAAAATTAAATTTGTGTACATGTATATTTACCTTCCTATTTAAATACCTTGAAGTACAGATTATTTTATTCATTGCTTTCTCACTAGTACATAGTAAATTGTAAACTCAAAATCTTTTGTGAATTGAAGAGCTATTCCTATATTTGGAGGAGGATAGGGAAGGAATGGTGAAGGAAATGAGCATTGGCATAAAGTTCCTAAGGAAGGTAGAGGTAGCCAATGTATATGTGAATAATAAAAAAATCATTTCTAGACCTCTACTTGCCGTTTATTAGTGGGCTTTTTTCTTTGTACTGCTTTAACTTTCTTTTTTTATCATGTGTTCCTCCCATATTAAGGTTGTTAATGCTGGGTTTCTTCTTTTTTTAATTGGTTTTTCCCCCAGCTTTATTTAGGTGTAAATGAGAAATAAAATTATATATGTTGAAGGTGTACAACTTGATGTTTTAGTGTATGTATAAATTGTGAAATGGCCACAATAAACTATTAGCAAAAGCTAGTATTCCAAAAGCTAATGCGTGGTGTGTATATATATGTGTACAGACATACGCCATTTTCTTTATCCATTTATCTGTTGACAGACATTTAGGTTGTTTGCACATCTTCGTTATTGTGAATAATGCTGCAATGAACACGGGAGGGCAACTATCACTTCAAGATCCTGATTTCATTCCCTTTGAATATATATTCAGAAATGGGATAAAAAATAGTATGGTACTGGCATAAAAGCAGACAAATAGACCAATAGAACAGAATGAGAAAACCAAAAATCAGTTCAACCATTTATGGTCAACTAAACTTTGATAAGGCTGCCAAGAGCAAACAGTAGGGAAAGGACATTGCCTTCAATCAATGGTGTTGGGAAAACTGGATAGCACATGCAGAAGAATGAAACTGGACCCTTATACATACACAAAAATCAACTCAAAATGGATTAAAAACCTAAATGTAAAAAACAAACCAAACAAGAAAAACCTTAAATGTAAAGCCCTAAACCATAAAACTACTAGAAGAAAATAGAGAAAAACCTTGACATTGGTGGTGGCAATGATTTTTTTGGATGTGACACCAAAAGCATGGACAACAAAAGCAAAAACAGACAAGTATGATTATACCAAACCAAATGCTTTTACTCCGCAAAAGAAACAACTGACAGAGTGAAAAAGCAACCTACGGAATGGGAGAAAATATTTGCACACCATCTATCTGGTAAGGGTTTAGTATCAAAATATATAAGTAACTCAAACAACTCGGTAACAGAAAAACAAGTCACCTGATTAAAAAATGAGCAAAAGATCCAAATAGACTTTTCTCAAAAGAAGATAAACAAATGACCAACGGACACAGGAAAAGATATTCAACATCACTTATCAGGGAAATGCAAATCAAAACCACAATGTGGTAGCACCTCCCACTTGTCAGAGTCACTTTTATTAAAAAGACAAAAGATAAAAAGTGTTGGCAAGGATGTGGAAAACGGAGCACCTCCATACACCACTGATGAGAACATAAACTGGTATAGTTACTATGGAAAACAGTATCAAGATTCCTCCAAAAATTAAAAACAGAACAATTCTTTGTTAGTACTGGGTTTAAGACTAGATATCCATTTATCCCTCAAAACTTCGAAACTCGGATTCAAGCTTCCCATCACTGCTGGGAATGCCACCAGGCTTTGTCCCAGTCCCATTCTATGTGATCGGGCCACCTCCCTGTGCACAGCTCCACGTCAATGTTGATTAACGATGTACAATTCATAACTTCTAACCGAGTTACTTTAGCAGAGGTTTCCCTCAGGGATCCCAAATAAACACAAACAGTGGCTCCTAGGATCCCCCATGAAACTTTCTTCTCTTCATTATTCTGATTTTTTTAGTAAAAGGCCAACCTGAGAGAATAGGAAATCCATCCTGGGAAAGGAGAACAAAGCCCATTGTGAAGCTAGGCTTTCTGTCCAGGTCTTGGCTACAAACCTCTATTCAGACCTCTTGCAAACTTGGGACTCTCACCTTTTTCAGTTGTACGTTAAGAACTACAAAGGTGAGGCCCTTATAATGGAGGGAAGAAAAGCCCGAACAGGCCTCCATTCCACTAGAATTCAGACACAGAAGCTCTTAAGTGAAAGAATCTGGAAATTAAAACCTTGGCCTATTATACACCCTAAGAATATAATCTCACCAACCCACACTGCCTCTCTAAGGGCTTGATTTAGTCGGCTTTCCACTTCCACACCTTCTAATTGTGGAATTTCTTTCATTTTAATTCTCCTCAGGGCCAAACTCTGATTAAACTAACACATACTGTTTCTAGGATTTTGAAACTGAGCTTCCTCAGCAAGACGCTACTTAAGAGAGTAAACCAGTCAGCCCTCTCCAGTTTTCCCTGCCTGAAATAGATAGGGCAGTACCCCAGCAGGTAATTAATTGACTGGGGCTTGCATTTTCTCTCCCGCATGAAGAAACAAGACAAAAATCCTCTGGCAGCTACAGGCCGGATATCAATTTACCCTAAGCTCAGCACATTCCAAGTTAATGTACTTAGCTTTTTAGAGATGAGTACAATGTTAACATATTATTTACATCTCAAAGATAACCTTCCTTTCGAAAACTTAATTGAAACTTTCACTTTGTTAAAGGAAAAGCACCAGGGCGCCTGGGTGGCTCAGTCATTAAGCGTCTGCCTTGGCTCCAGTCATGATCCCAGGGTCCTGGGATCAAGCCCCACGTCGGGCTCCCTGCTCAGTGGGAAGCCTGCTTCTCCCTCTCCCACTGCCCCTGCTTGTGTTCCCTCTCTTGCTGTGTCTCTCTCTGTCAAATTAAATAAAATCTTAAATAAATAAATAAAAATAAAGGAAAAGCACTGATTGCCGCTCAAGAAGGATTTACAGAAAGTATCCGTTTCCAGTTGACACCGAATGTCTCAAAGAAATGGCAGCTGGTGGGGAAGGCACAGTAATATGGAGACTTGGACATTCATACTAATAACAGAGCCCACTCACACTGGCACTTGACTTCTTCCCTAGGCACTTGAACACACGGGCTTTTCCCTACCTCTGCCTTTCTCCCATAAGCTTAGAGCTCACAAAACTATTTATCTTTGGCTTCCTACCTTATCTCTGTGTCAGTTGGTAATTTTAGCAAGTCTGAAACGTTTCCATAGCTAAGGAAAGAGAGGGAAGGACATTTTAGCTATCTTTTTAACTCTTAAGAAGATGTATCTCTGCATGTTCATCTGCATATCCACTTATTGTATTTTATTGAGCACCTGCACACCACAGGTCAGGCACTGTGTTAGGTCCCAGGATATAATACGGAAGAAGAAAGGCAAAGTCCTTGTTTTCTGCTCTCATGGAGTTTCTGTTCCAGAAGGAAAGTTCACAATCACTTTCTATAGTTTAATTTCTACGAAGAAAATAAATTAGGGAATGTGATGGAGCATGACTGGGGGCCACTTTTGTAGATTGGAGTTGATATCTGAATGACAACATGAGCTAGAAATGGAAAGATTGGGAGCAAAACATACACAGAGGGTACGGCAAGTTCAAGTTTAGGAGTGACCATCGCCTAGTTGATGAGCAGGAAGATTGTCATTGTGGCTGGAGGTTAGTGAGAAGTGTCCAACAGGGTCAGGTGGGAGAGGAGGCAGAACTCATACGAGTCCTCAAAACCACAGTGAAGAGCTCAGATTTTATTCTAATGGTAGAGAGAAGGCATCCTAAAGTAGTTCAGGATTTTTTAAACAGCACTTCTGCTGCTGTGTGGAGAACAGATGATAGAAGGCAAGAATGGAAGCAGAGAAACCATTTATTTAGAGGCGATTACAGATGTCCACACAAGAGACTGTGGTAGCTTGTCCAAGTGACAAATGGAAAGGTGAAGAAAAGTAGACAGATTTGAAAAATTTTTTTGGAGGTATAGCTGTCTGAACTTACTGATAGATTGTACACAGAGAGGGAAAGGAAAGAAAGAATCAAGTAGCCATTTACTTGAGATGATTAAAACACGGATTTGACCTAGAACAGATTTGGTTTGAGAAATTAGGAGGTATATTGTGGACAATGTTAAATGTGGGATTCCTGTCAGACAGTCAAGTGGAAGAGGTAAGAACGCAGTTGGACATTCAGGTGTGGATCCCCAAACAGTGGTTAGAATTTTCTGCGTAGTCAAGATAGGGTACTATTTCACTGTGGGAGGTATCTGCCTTGGGTGATTCATTCATCCATTTATTCAACCAACATTTAACATCTGCTAGTGCCTGACACTCTCTAGTTTCATAAGATGAATATTCCCTCTCATAAAAATCACCATCTCGTGGGAGGACACAAAAAATAAACAAACAAATACACAAGAATATACCAGAGAATGATGAATGTCATAATAAAAATAAATCTCGATGGTAACACACATGATGATGATTTTATCAGCATGTTCCTCTTATATGAATATACCTTAACTGTTGGCATATATATTTGTGGGGGGGTGTGGAGGAAAGATAAATGTATTGGCAATAAAAGAATCAGCAATCCGTTCAATTATCTGGCATAGGCTTTCAGGTGAACTACAGATGCTCAAAATCCAGAAAGAACTTAAAAATGTGTTTACAAGTAGAAGAGGTAAAAAGAAAAAAGACATTTGGTAACAATCTAAATTCAGCCTAACAAGATTATCAGAGTTCTTTTTCAAGTAAGACTTTATGGCTTTCCATCTCTTCTGCTCTTTTTATGCTTCCAGACGAAGAAACTAAAACAATAAAACATTTTTATCTGCTTCTATAACCTGATTCTATGTGAAAATACCCAGAGGGTATTTCCATTCTTTTTTGCCTTAAAATTCACTGATATTGCTTCTCTCTAGTTTACTTCTCTCGATCCTTGATGTTCAATTTCCTTCTCCTGTGACTAGTGGTATCAAGTTATCTCTAACCCTGAGAGAAGGGACAAAGGTCAACACTAAAATAGTCATTTCTGTGAGCGAGAGAAGTCATAAAAGGTCTCAAGCCAACCTTCACAGCTGTTTTTCCAAAGTCAAAGAAGAAAGTGAGAGGAAAACTAATAATATGGAAGCTGATACAAATCTGTTCCTAACATTTTATCTACCCCAGGAAGAACTATGTAGCTAGGTATTGGAATTTTGGGACTCTGAAATCACATTTTTAGTATAAGCTTAAAAGAGAAGAGTAATATTCTGGAGACTATAACAAAGAAAGCTTTACTATGAGATTTCCAATTTGATTTGTGGCAATAATGTTGTTACAACAAATAAAAAATTTTCATTTCAAAAGAAGCCAAATAAATGACCATTCTCTTCCAAAGTGCAGTTGCAAACCACCTTTTATCTCAGCGCTATGTATTCTATGCAATGAATTAAAAAAATAAAACTCTTCTTGACCTTACTAATCCTCTACAAATCTCCTTCCTGGTAAAACACCAGCAACAAATCACCAGTGTACCTAAAAATACAAAATACAATTTAACTCTCAAAACAAAGTTACTGAAAATTATCTTTCTGGTCAAAAATTAAAGTGCAGGGCACCTGGGTGGCTCAGTTGTGAAGCATCTGCCTTTGGCTCGGGTCGTGATCCCAGGGTCCTGGGATCGAGTCCCACATCGGGCTCCCTGTTGGCGGGGAGCCTGCTTCTCCCTCCCTCACTCCCCCTGCTTGTGTTCCTGCTCTCGCTGTTTCTCTCTCTGTCAAATAAATAAATAAAATCTTTAAAAAAAAAAAAATTAAAGTGCAGTGACACAGCTTCTCTTCCAATTTCCAGCCCTAAATCTTCCCTTATAAAACTATAATGCAGTACATTCCCTCTTGGGAACAAGTTTCCCAGAGATAATCCAAATTAGAGACATGGATTAAAAAAAAGAATCAGATTTTGAACATTATAATAGAAACTGTTCTCATAACTTGATGGAAATGGAGTGATAACAAAAGAGTTTATAAAACTCTAATAATATCCCACTTAACTAAGATCATATATCTTTGTAAAGTAAAATTTATACTTAAGGGTATATATCAGTATTTTCATTTTCAAGATTATATTTCCATTAAAAGTCCACTATATATATTCTCTACTAGATCTCTCACAAATTTCCTCCATTTCCCTAATACTCCCAGAGTCAATGAGAAAGTAAGAAATGTTCTTTCTACTAAATATCTGTCCTTTGGCAAACATCTCTGTATTTTTCATTTTTCAGCTATATCTCCTCAAATGGCAATGTTCTTTTATTTATTTCTGGGCTAAGTATACCAGCCTTAAAATAACACCAAAGTACTGCTCTTAGAAGATATTTTATTAATCAAATGTGGCTGTAGGAATATGAAATAGAATATATATCTAACTGATAATAAAGTAAAGTGACAATAAATTTGAAGGAACATTAATCTGTCACTTCATAATATTAACATACTTAGAAACCAAGATGTTCAATAACCAGCCAAAACTAAGTAGATTAGAAAATCATGTTTCTGGGGTACCTGGGTGGCTCAGTCAGTTAAGCATCTGCCTTCAGCTCAAGTCATGATCCCAGGGTCCTGGAATTGAGCCCCATGTCAGGTTCCCCACTCAATGGAGAGTCTGGTTCTCCCTCTCTCTCTCTCTCCCCCTCCCTCCACTCCCTGCCCATCCCCCACACTCCCTCACTCTCACTCTCTCAAATAAATAAAATTTTAAAAAAAGAAAAGAAAAGAAAATCATGTTTCTGCATCTACTTTCCTTTCCTTGAAAAGATGTGAAATCTTGCAAAGTGAAGACAGGCTTTTCAGTCTACCTACGATGACTTCAAATAGAATTATCGGCCTATTAAAACATCTCTGAGTTTCTTCTTTTTTTTTACCTTAATTTTATTCCAGACAATGTTACTTCAAAATTGAACCTAATTTTTCCTGAAAAACTCATAAGATCAATGAGACAGTTAGAAAAATTATCTTCCAGGGGTGCCTGGGTGGCTCAGTCGGTTATGTGTCTGCCTTCGGCTCAGGTCATGATCCCGGGGTCCTGAGATCGAGCCCCACGTCGAGCTCCCTGCTCAGCGGGGAGTCTGCTTCTCCCTCTGCCTCTGTGTGCTGGTCCCGCCTGCTTCTGATCGCTTTCTCTCCCTCAAATAAGTAAATAATATCTTTAAAAACAAAAAGAAAAAAAGAGAAGAAAAATAATCTTCCAGAGCCCTGGAAGTAAGTTTATAGCTAAAACTTACAGACAATAAACAATCTGACCATGGAAATATCTGCAGAATTGGATTCTGGGCAATGGGAATTGCCCAGTCCAAGGTTCCTTGGAGGGAACCCATCTTACATGTATATGTGGAGTCAGTAGATGTTTTTGGGCAAAGAACTGGTCACAGTTCTGACTGACTTTTAGCAGGATCATTCTGCTTACTCAGTAGAGGAATAAGAGTACTCCTAGAAAACATCATAATTTCTTTTTTTTTAAAGGTTTTTATTTATTTATTAAAGAGAGAGAGAGAAACAGCATGAGAGGGGAGAGGGTCAGAGGAAGAAGCAGGCTCCCTGCTGAGCTGGGAGCCCGATGTGGGACTCGATCCCAGGACTCCAGGATCACGACCTGGGCGGAAGGCAGTCACTTAACCAACTGAGCCACACAGGCACCCAAAACATCATAATTTCTATGAATACTTGCCCTCTATTGTCAGATCATAATAAAATCTAAATAACCTTAGGTGACCATTATGAAACAACTTTTATTATCTTTTAAAATATATTAATATAAGCAAAATAATCTATATTTAATAGTAGAAACTTAGTTACATATCACTTACAATTTATAATTACCTAAAAGTTATCTTGTTAACACTGCTTTTACTAATAGTAAGGTCAATGTTTATCGAAGAGAAAAGTCAACATGTTTACCTTTTGTTCACTCAACAAATATTTATTGAATTGTGATACGCTACTATGTGCCATGCAGAATATGTGAGGAAAAAAAAAAACGTGAGCAAAAAAAAAGAACACTGTCCCTCCTTTCACAAACTGTTTCACGCTGGGGCACCTGGGTGGCTCAGTCGTTGGGAGTTTGCCTTCAGCTCAGGTCATGATCCCAGGGTCCTGGGATCGAGCCCCGCATCAGGCTCCCTGCTCCACGGGAAGCCTGCTTCTCCCTCTCCCATTCCCCCTGCTTGTGTTCCCTCTCTCTGTGTGTCTCTCTGTCAAATAAATAAATTTAAAAAAAAAAACAGTCTCATGCTAATAGTTACAGTAGAGCATCTTGGAGAGAAAAGAGGTTTTACTTTTCATGAGAGAGTTTCAAGTTAAAACCTGGTTGGAAAACACATTGTCAGAAGCTTTCCAGGCATTTACCATTACCATGCTGATATTCCCGCAACGATTCCTTCTGCAGCTCTATAGATGAGAAGAGGAAGATCTGAGGCAGCCAGCTTATCTACAAAACAAAACAAAACAAAACAAAAACCTCATTGTTTATCCTCACATTCAACTTCATTTCCTTCTGCTAAATTATAATACCTAGTATGATCAGCCACTTTACTTACCAGAGTTCACACCAAATAAGTCTTGGCTATTTCCAAAAATCAAACTTACCCAGAAATGATAAAAAAAAAAACTGTCACTATTGAGAATATGCAAAAGAATTTGCTAAAACCTCTAAAGGCAATTTCTACAAAGAAGATTTTAAAACATTCTAAGTAAAGGTAGCAACATCAAAATTCTTTACTTTTTCAGTGAATACAATATTTGAATGTAAAATTCATATTATATTTACTAAAAAATAAGTCCTATCAGAAACACATTTTATGGGCACCTGGGTGGCTCAGTCGTTAAGCGTCTGCCTTTGGCTCAGGTCGTGATCCCAGGGTGCTGGGATCGAGCCCCGCATCGGGTTCCCTGCTCGGCGGGGAGTCCGCTTCTCCCTCTCCCACTCCCCCTGCTTGTGTTCCTGCTCCCATTATCTCTCTGTCTCTGTCAAATAAATAAATTTAAAAAAAAAAGAAACACATTTTATGTAGTTTATTGGGCATACTTATAATGGCACACGTGGTAGACAACGACACTAATAAATACTGTTCACCAATTTTCAGAATAACAATTTATTTAGCTAATAGTTGTTTCCTGAATACACACAATGGGTATACACATGCACACGTCATTGACATATCAATGGTCAGGTGCCACCAGCAGCAGACAGGTGTCTGATACAGGTGTAGGTGAGGGGAGCCATGCAAGCACCAGGAGGACTGTAGGAGGCAACAGTGAAGCTATTTGAGAATCAAGAACTATGCTGAATAATGTTTAAGTTTTATATACATATTTATCTTTCTTAGTATGTAAGAGAGTAACTTGCTAATACTTCTCTGTGTCTTTGGTGTGCTGAAGTAGAAAACACAAAAGAGTTCCATCTAAATAGGGGCTAGAGTTTTCTAGGGGGAGAAGCACAGCCCTGGGGGCTGATCTAGGGTATCAGTGCAAGAGACAAAATGACAGAAATTCAGGGAGTAGGGCAATTTTGGGAAAAGCCCTGGGGTCTGCTGGAATCACAACCACTGTCCCTCTGGAGATTCTGTCCCAAGATCTCCCTTACTCCGATCTCAGGGGGCTTTTTGCTCTGCTTCTATCAAGGATAACACTTCCCTTGAAATAACTCTGTTGTGTTATTGTTGTTTTATTATCACTGTTCTTTCCTCCTACAAGCATGATACTGTCCAACACAACAATTACTTCGCCAACTTCAGTAACTGCGTTCCTGAAAGCGCTGCTGAGGCATGTGTCCAAGCTAATTTCTAGGCCCTTGTAATTTAAACTCTTCTAGCTGGATAATTGGACTAATGTCCAATAATCCATCCATTAAAACCAACACCATTTATTATACGGCCCAAAGTAACAGAATTTTCTCAGACTCAAACATAATAACACAAAACAGCACAACTTCTGAAATCATCTTCAATCCAATTGCTTATTCATACTGTGTCTTACGCTGGAAAGACTTTTCAAATGATCATAAAACCAGTCTGTGGATTAAGGACTGCACACTAAAATACCTTTAGGGGTCAGCAAGAAAATGTTAGTGTGTGAAGCAACAAAGATATGTGGAAGTTGTTGCAAACCGGTAAGTTCATTCAAACTCAAAAAAATCGTTTAAATGATTGTGCCGGCCAAATAAAACATGTCCGCAGACCAAATTCTTTAAATTTGTAGCTGTACCCTCAAGCATAGCTGCATAGCATAAGTTAGTTAATACTAATCTTTAAGCCACTGGTAATAGAGTTAAATAGCACCACCATAATATGACACACGATTACCCAAAGCCATATGTTGCACTAGACACTAATAATCACCAAAGGACTTTAATTGCAGCAGATTGATTCATATTTCCTTTTGCCTTATCACCACTTTATCTTCTAAGACATTAGCTCTATGCTTTTTCTTCTACTGTTCTCTCCTTTTCTTCTTTACATCTGCAACTTCACTATCTGGTTTTTTAAAAGATCTTTGACCTTGTTTTCTTTTTTTTTTAATCTTTTTTTTTTTAAGATTTTTTATTTATTTGACAAAGAGATACACAGCGAGAAAGGGAACACAAGCAGGGGGAGTGGGAGAGGGAGAAGCAGGCCTCCTGCTAAGCAGGGAGCCCGATGCGGGGCTCAATCCCAGGACCCTGGAATCATGACCTAGGCTGAAGGCAGACGCCTAACGACTGAGCCACCCAGGCGCCCCTGACCTTGTTTTCAAGTTCTAATTTATGAGTCACTTTCAGCCAGGTACACTCATTTCTTTTCAAGCAAGTTAAACATTCTTCCCTGTAGTTTATATGTCAATATTTATATATTATGAAGTACATTATGGTTTCCTGTGAGGACTTATGGGGACGAACTATGTCTTATTCATCTATATGTATTCATCTATATGTAACCAAGGCCTAGCACCACCCTTAGCCTGAAGTACGCATATAAAAAAATGATTGTGCATAAAGGAATAAATGAAGGAATAAGTAGGTTTATTAGTTAATGTTACAGGAAAATTTGAGAATGCAAAACAATTAAATTCAATCCTTTTATGGATGAACAGAAAGGTCCAGACCTTGTCCTAAAATTTCTTTTCACTGTCTCAGCCACTTTTATTTCAAAGAGAAACAGCAGATATTAACATCAGCCTGTTATGTTATTGTACTAGAATTTTCTGTATAAATTGGTCCAGATTCTTCTTACTTGGCAACATGGAGTTTCACTGTCCATTAAAATTTAACCTATGTGTCATAAAGTGACATATAACCACTGTCACTCTCTCTTCTGGAATGCATTAGTGCATTCATATTTTTCCAGATTCCTGTCCTGAATTATGGCTTAAGAGAAATTAGAGCAGATGACTTCAGGATTTAATCTTCCCCCTCCCCATTAACCTGCCTCCTCTGCCTTTCAATTGTATAAAATTATACACATTTTTCAACTTGAATATTTTATTAGTGTTAAAATGACACAACCCAAATACTGATAACTTAGGACAAAATTCAGTCTAGGAAAATCACTATTTAAATACCTTTGTAAAAACAGAAGTTTCATGAAAATCTCATTTTCAAATTTCCATTTCAAATATTTCCATTTTGTTTAATTCTTCCGTTTATTTATTAATTTGTCAAAATATTTGTATGTTCAGTGCCTAATAAGTGCCAAATAATGAGCCAGATATAAAACAAGGTAAAGCCCTCATGCCCCCATAGTCGAAGGAGTATATAAACAAGTCAATAGATTATCACAATTTAGTGTAGAGAGGACTGTGATCAGGAAAAGTACTAAGCAAAGGTTGGGAATGTGAGAGGGAAAAATGCTAAAGGCTCAAACTGCTGAGGCATGCAGAAAACCAAGAATTAAATACCAGTGTCCAGGGAAAGAGAAAACAAGATCAGGCTAGAGAGAAAGGAAAACATATTTGCAAATATTCATCTAATCACTTCCCGAATTTCATAGTTCATTATGTGTACAATACAAAATATGCAGTTTGAAATTCATTTTGAAGTCAAGTTTTAGTAATGGAGAAGTAGTTTATTTTAACTAAGTCCTTGAAAGATAACAATTCTATCTCTCAACAAAATAAATTTAAAAAAACAAAACAAAATACTACCTATTGAAGGCACGGGAGAGCAACCTTAAGAAGGCAGAAACTGTAGAAGATTAGATCCTTAAAAGCAACAAAACCACATTCATTGGGTGAGGTCCATATTTCCATTTCCCCTGGGGACATTTCCAGTCCACATTTGATGCAGGGTAGAGAAGACTCAAGCGAAAAAACAAAGTTTAGAGTTGAGTCTTACAAAATTAGAAGGGCTTACGAGACATTAGAGCTTTCCAGTGTTAAAAAGAAACAGGTTCAAAATGGAGTCACTTAATGTTAAGCCCCACCAAGCCTTAATACCACCTAAAAGTAGTTTCGGCCTCTCCTAGGAATGGAATTTTAAATCAGTCTGGGATTTCCTGATCAGCACCTGTGAGGTAATCTGCGCATTAAGACTTTCTGCCTTTCCCCCTAAGGGACCTTGCCCATAACAATCCTTTCTTTTCTTTTGCTAATAAGTTGCTTGTCCTGCCCTGTTTCTGCCTATAAAAGTCTTTCATTTTATACAGCTCCTTGGAGCTCCTTTGTATTTGCCAGATGGGATGCTGCCCAGTTCATGAATTCTTAAATAAAACCAATTAGATCTTTAAATTTACTCAGTTGAATTTTGATTTTTAACACCAGAGATGTGTTATAACAAAGCATAAGACCAAGCATACTTAAGATCAAGGTGACAAACCAGTAACTCAACTACTAGATCAAACAACCAACACTCATGAAAGGAAGATCAAGGAGTCTAGAGTCTCTATAATGCATTATACGAAATGTTGTGTATATAATCAAAATTTACTACACAATTTTAAAAAAAACAGGTTATGGTGACCCCTAATCAAGAAAAGAAACCGCATCAATAGAAATAGTCCCTGAGGTAGCTCTTGTGTTAGAATTAGCATAGTAATACTTTAAAGAAGTTATGATAATATGTTTAAGGACTTAAAAACTAAATCATAATAATCTCAACAGAGAAATAAAACCATGAAAAAAAGCCAAATGAAAATTCTAGAACTGAAAATTATAATACCAGAAACAAAAATTTCACTGGATGAATTTAAGAGCAGATTAGAGAATAAAAATTAGTGAACTTGAAGAAATACCTATAGAAATCTATTCTGAGGAAAAAAGAAAAATGAAAATTAGGAAAAGTGAGCAAAACTGCAGTGATGTAAATGACAATATTAAAGTCTAAGCACAGAATCAGAGTCCCAAAAAGAGAGGAGAGAGAATGAGATGGAAAAAAAATACTCAAAAGAAATAATGGCTGAAATTTCCCACTTGGTGAAAACAACTTACAGATACATAAGCTCAGAGAACTATTGATACATGCAACAATGAGGACAAACCTCAAAAATATTATGGTAGGTGAAACAAAGCCAGACACAGAAGATACACATAGATGAGTTTATTTATATGATATTCTAGCACAGGCAAAACTAATCTATGGTGACAAAAAGAACAATGTTTGCCTGTAGGGGGTTGAGAGAATAGAAGTAGAAATAAAGGAAGTTTCTGGGGTGATGGGAATAATCTATATCTTGATTGTAATGATGGTTAAACAGGAATGTACATTAATCAGAATTCATTAAATTTTACATATGCTTAAGATCTGTGCATTTAACTCTAGGAAAAATGTCAATAAAAAAAGAAACTTATTTTTATCAAATTCAGCTCAAGGCTAAAATTGCGAGTACTGACCATTCTGAGTGTTAAAACCAGCATCTGAGATAACAGGAAAAAATGTTGCTTTTGCTGTAAGTTACCCCTTGCTGAAAGGTTGATCCACTTTGGACCTCATAACTTTCATTAGAATACACAACAGTTTCTATCAAACAAGTAACTAGAATAATAAAGAATATCATTCCAAACATCTCTGAAATAACTCACAAGTCTTGGAGAATTCCTTAGTAATACAAAAAACAAAAAACAAAAACAAAAACAAAAACCTGAACTATGGGATGGCAGCTGCTGTCTAGCAGAACATGGTAGCATCTCAAGTTGAAACTAAGTTGCCTCCCTTTGAAAGGATTGCATTCATAATGCTTTAGAATCACTGCATCTCCCTCTCCCAATTGAGCTTGCCCTATAAGTAACCTCTGATGAATTGAGTGTCTCTTAGTAATGCTGACCAACTGGAAACTGAATAAAATGCCTTCTCAAAATAGAGAACCAAAGCCATATTCTAAAAATGACAGAGAGCTGGCATAGGCACATGCAAGATTCTTAATAGCAGCTTTTTCCAAATGTTCAAACTTGAGTCATGCTGGGGGGGCAGCAGAATCAAACACAGTGAGGCTTAAGAAGTTCATGGTGCTTTAAGGCAATGGCTACCCTTATAGGGAATTCATCATGTCTACTGCCTGTCTCTTCATTTTCCACAGTCAAGAACATCCCTTATCTGAAGTTGTGGAAGGGAGCATCCATGTGCTACTAGAACCTACTAAGATTCAAATGGGACCCTGGCCACTTTTCAAATTGATTGATAAAGACTGAGAGTCACTTGAACATCCATGGGGACCCAAGTTAGGTATTCCGGAACCTTATCTGCTCTAATTAGTATAGAATTACTTTGATTTCAGTGTAAGTGGTTTCTCTTAGAACTCTGTATTTGCAAGAGAAAAGGTACTAAGGCATAATGGAAGAGGGGCACATCCACAAATACTGTCAGAGTAGAATCTTTGCCCCACTTCCAACATCTGAAGCTGAGCTTCACTTACTAGGGTTGGATCCCTATTCTGCCTCCAAATTTCAGCCTGTGATATTAGGCCAATTACATATCAAATGCAGGCAGCTATGAAAGGGAGACAAGCATATAAAATCAGAACCCCAAACATGCATTTTGGGGGGAAGATCTTCCTTATCCTTCTCATTTCCAAATGAAGTTATGAAACATCTGTTTAAAAAGGCAAGGCAATATGAGAAATCCTTAAATTTCTGTCTATTCTCTCTTCTATTATAGCATTTTTCATTTTATACTTTGACATATCAGCACAAACTCATGTAAGAGGATGTCAAGTGAGGTTATCTTATTCTGGAAATGAGGCTTATATCTAAAGCACATACTAACTACCTCACATTCTATATAGACCCCAGTCCCAGTAAATGAGCTACTCACATTCCCGCAGGAATTACTGAGAAGTATCAGGTCAGAACAGCCCCTACCAAGAAAGAAACACTCTTAATTCCCAGCAATGGAAAAGGAACCCTGGGGAGAAATAAGTCATCAGCCTTGTAGGGCATGCAGTGCCTGTTGAGAAAGACTACTATTTCCTCCCTTCTCTACCAGGGAGGGAAGGGAGATGCACTCTCTTACACCAAGCTAAGAGAGCTCCAAGAGAACCCAGTCAGGGCACCTGTAAAAAATGAAAACTGGCATCCCATCAACAACTAGAAGCCTGCTGAACTGCAGAACCCCCTCCCCCACCAAACCCTTTGGTGTTTTATATATAAATGTTTTTTCTTTCATGTGGCAAAATATACATAATATAGAACTTACTTTCTAACCACTTGTAGGTACAGTTTTGTGGCATTAAGTACATTCAAATTGTTCTGCAACCATCACCATCATCAATCTCCAGTCATATTCAAATGTATTTATTGATATCTGGATCACCCAGGTAACATCACTCACATTGTGAGACAGATCTTGGGAGAGGATCCTATAAACCTAGGTACTGATGTCCTGTCCAGTCCCTGTATCCCACTGAAAGGAAGAAAGTGATGCTTGCCATTAAGTTCTCTCAAATTTGGCAGAGTAATTGAGCAAAAAAAAATGAACGCTGAATTCTGGTTTAGATTTTTCTGGAGGCATCAGATCTGCTGGAATAGTCCATGTTGGGAGAGACTGAAGGAACTAAACTATAGACTGTCTCTGAGGATTTGGGGAACAAAATTTTATAAAACTGAGAGGGAATGAAAGAGGACCTTGGGAATTTGGTAGCTCCACATGAAGAAATGTGGAAATTAATGGAGGGAGAGAGCCATAAAGCCACTTAGGCAGCCATAAGACCAAGCAATGGTATCCCCAACCTAGAGAAAACAATTTTGGGAGATTCAGAATAAGTAAGACACATCTGCTCCTCTAGGGAAGTTCCTCAGAGATAGAAGGGCCAGGTAAAACCTGCATGGAAACCATATCAGCAAAGGCCACCAAAAGCAAACTAAATCAGATTAACTCTGCTTCTCCAACCCTCTTCCCTACTCCAAACATTTGAGCAGCTAGTGCTTAGAAGTGATATAAAAAGATGTCTCAGAGCCAGACCACACCTTTCTCCAGCTGACCTGAAGTGAGAGTTTGAAGCAAACTCTGAACTGATTTTGAGGTGAAAAGATTTTAAATAGGCCAGACTGATTCTTAGCCACTGAAATTGGGCTATTCTAATAAAGATGACCAGAAAGTTATGGAATCATATTAAAACTTTTAAAGAATGATTATCCAATGGAAAAAGGTAATTTGACAGGGTGTGTTATAGGAAAAAAAATCTAAGAATTCATAAGTACTTCAACAAGATATAATTCCTCAATAGACCTGTTTCCTGCAGTGCCTGGGTGGCTCAGTCATTAAGCGTCTGCCTTCAGCTCAGGTCATGATCCCAGGGTCCTGGGATCGAGCCCCGCATCGGGCTCCCTGCTCACCGGGGAGCCTGCTTCTCCCTCTCCCACTCCCCCTGCTTGGGTTCCCTCTCTAGCTGCCTCTCTCTCTGTCAAATAAATAAATAAAATCTTAAAAAAAAAAAACCCTGTTTCCTACACAAGGGGGAATGTGCTAGGAAAGTGAGAGATAAACTGGAGGAAGAAAACAGCAACCAAGAAATGAATGAAAATTGTGTATCAATCCAAGGCAACAGTAAGCCTCTGAAGGGTTTGAAATAAGTCATAGCATTAGAATTATAGTATGTAAAGCATTGCAAAGGAGGGGTGAGAAAAAAGGAGAAGTACTTAGGGGGTCCTATGTTCATTCTAGTTAAGAACTAAGGACATGAACCACAGCAATGACATGGTGAATAGGTAGAAAGAATCAAGAGGAGGTAGAAATGACAGGACTTCAGAACAAGTTAGAATTAGGAGTTTAGAAAGAATGTGTGTCCAAGGAAATATCTAGGTTTTGGCTTGGTTGAGTGGAGAGATAATAGTGATTCATCTCTCCGACAAAAGAAATACAGAACAGAGAGCTTTTTTTTGTAATAAGCTGATGACCATAAGCTCCATGAATGTAGGAATATGTGTATCTCGGGCACACAGTGGGTACTATTTACTGGACAAATTTAGTTTGGGGTAAGCTTGGAAAGAGATATAGAATAACTGAGTGGATACGGTTAGCAGAGTTGGATATGCTGGTCTTAGAGTTTAGGAAAGGAAGATAATATGACAAACAGATTTAGGATCATCAGCATAAAAGTGTTTGTGGATGAAAGAGCACCAAGGTCAGAAACTTGGGGAAAAGAAATAATTCAAGAGGTGGGCAAAAGAAGAGAAGCTGTCAAGTAGAAGAGATCTGAGAAAATCTAGGAAAACCAGTGGAAAGTGGTATCTCAAAATCCAAAAGGAAGCCCAAGCTTCCAGGAAGGAGTGATCAGCAATGGTAAGTGCTACAGAATGATCAAGTGAGATAAAAACTGAAATTTCTGACTATAGGAACTAGAAAGCTCTTGGTAACACAAGTGAAGGCAGTTAGGAGCAGATGCCAAATTGCCATTAGTTAAAAAGTAAGTGGGAGGTGGAGAAGTGAAGGCTCTCAGTGTTGACTGTTTTTAAGAAGTTTAAATTCAAAGGGAGACATGAAGACAGAGTGATAGCATAGTGGTTAAGGAGAATATTGGTTCAGAAGAATGAGAAGAAGGTGTGGTACAGAAAGACAAGTCAAGAGAGATGTGTTATCTGGTTTTCTGGTATTGGTAGTCACTGAGAATGTTCATAAATTGAGGGGAAGGAGCCACCAGTAGGGAAGAAATTGAAGACACCAAAGAGAAAAGATAACAATAGAAAAAAGTAGAGAAGAGACTCAAGGTTATAAAATCAATAATATAAGTAATGGAGTTAATCTTCAATAAGAAGAATTAAGAGTAGGGGCACCTGGATGGCTCAGTCAGTTGTGCATCCAACTCTTGATTTCAGCTCAGGTCATGATTTCATGGTTGTGGGATTGAGCACCATGCTGGGCTCTGTGGGCGTGGAGCCTACTTGGGATTCTCTCTCTCTCCCTCCCACTGCCCCTCCTCTCTCTCCTTTTCCCTCTCTCTCTCTCTCCCCCTTTCTCTAAAAAAAAAGGAATTTAGAGTAGATATCAGAGAAAGCCACCCTCTCAATGGGAAGGGCAGCATCTATATTTCAATCTGGTAAAGAGAAATGAGATCTTCTACTTTTGGCCTAGGCTGACTAGGTGTTTTAGAAAACCCTCCATAGAAGAGTAACTAAACCTGGGAAAGGACACACTGTTTTGAGAAATCTCTGGGAAACGTGTCGAAGGATGTCATTTTATAAAAACAAAAACCTGCACTGCAGTCCAGAGGAAGTCAGAGGAGGAAGTAGAAGAGGCTGAGTCACAGCCCAAGCTGCAAGGTTGCCTGAAGTTGATGCCTCTTTCACCACTGCTATTGAAAAATTAAGTCTTGGGTCAGGGATAGAATGGTAAATTATAAGATTCATATACCAAGCAGATCTTCAAGAGAGAATGAAATAGTTCCAGGTCAGGGGCATCTCCTGAGCTTCCAGCATGAATAATGAGTAATTTCTTTTTTTCTTTTTTTTTTTAATAATGAGTAATTTCTCTCTGAAGCATAGCATAGACAGTCATCAACTTAAACCCATAGGACCACATATTTTCAGACCCAAATAAATACAAAAATTCTGAAAAAAGTTTAGCAAACTAAATCCATAAGTGCTTATGAAAGATAATATACAACTCAATAGAAGACCAATAAGGAAGTTGAAGACTGAAATGACACTATAAACCAACAAAATCTAACAGACATCTATATAATACCACCCAACAGAATACACATTCTTCTTAAGTACACATAAAACATTCTCCAAGGTAGATCACGTTAGGCCATAAGACAAGCCTCAATAAATCTATGGGGACTGAAATCATACAAGAATGTTCTCTGACCACAATGAATAAAATTAGGAATCAATAAGAAAATGACATTTGGAAAATTCAAAATTATGTAGAAATTAAACACACTTCTTTAAAAAATGAGCCAAAGAAGAAATTAGAAAAAAAAATTAGAAAATACTTTGAGACAAGATGAAAATGAAAATACAATATCCTAAAACAGGATAGAGCTAAAGCAGTGTTGGAAGGATTTTATAGCCATAAAGTCTCATAGCAAATAATATCAGAAAATAACCTAACTTCCACCATACAAAACTAGAAAAAGAAGAACAAACTAAACCCAAAGCAAGCAGAAAGAAGGAGATAATAATGATTAGAGCAGAAATAAATAAAATAGAGGATGGGAAACAATACAAAAAATTAATGAAACCAAAATTTGGTTATTTGAAAAGATAAAGAAAATTGACAAATACTTAGCTAGACTGACAAAGAAAAAAAAGAGAAGATTCAAATTATTAAAATCAAGAATGAAAGAGGAGACATTACTACTGATTTTACAGAAATAAAAGAATTGTAAGGAAATACTATGAGCAGTTTTACACCTACAAATTAGATAAATGAGATGAAGATATAGAAAATCTGAATAGATCTAAAAAAAAAAAGTAAAGAGATTGCATTAATAAACTAAAATTTCCCACAAAGAAAAGCCAAGGATGAGATGATTTTGCTGGTAAATTCTATCAAACATTTAAAGAAGAATTAATATCAATCCTTCATAAATTCTTCCGAAAGAGTAGAAAATAAGGGAGCACTTCCCCATTCATTCTATGAAGCCAGTATTCTGATACCAAAATCAGACAAAAATATCTTAAGAAAATTAAAAAACACTACAAACCAATATCCCCCTATAAATATAGATGCCAAACCCCTCAACAAAGTATTATAAAAAAATGGAGCTACATATGAGAACTTTATATACCATATCCAAATAAGATTGATCTCAGAAAGATTATCATATAAGCCATACCAAAAGAATAAAGAACAAAAATCACATGATGATCTCAATAGATGCAGAAGCATTTGACAAAATCCAACATCCCTGCATGATAAAAATGTTCAACATACTAGGAACTGAAGGAAACCATCTCAACCTAATATAAAGTATCTATAAAAATGAAGCTAACATCACACTTAATAGTGAAAAACTAAAAATTTCCACCCAAGTTCAGGAACAAGGATATCCCTTCATAAACTTCTTATAACATTGTACTAGAGGTTCTAGTCAGGGCAATTAGGCAAAAAAGTGAAATAAAAGACATCCAGATTGGAAAGGTAGAAATAAAATTGTCCTTATCTGCATTTAATATGATCTCATATATAGAAAATCCTAGGAAATTCATCTAAAAATTGAACTTTTAGATTTTTTTTCCAAGATGGAAGAGAAGCTAATAAAAGACGTTAGCAAGATTGCAAAATACAAAATCAATACTTAAAAAATCAACTATATAAGAAAACAATTTAATTTACAATAGCACCACCAAGAAGAAATTACTCATGAATAAATGTTTTAAAGAGCAATACTTATACTATGAACACTACACAACATTGTTGAAAGGAAAAAAAAGATTTAAATAAAAGACATCCATGTTCATGGATAGGAAGACTTAATATTGTTAAAATGGCAATGCTCCCCAATTGGCCTACAAATTCAAAAGAATTCCTATCAGAATCCCAGCTGCTTCTTTGTAGAAATTGATAAACTGACCCTAAAATTTGTACAAAAACTGAGAGTATCCCGAATAGGCAAAACGATCTTGAAAATGAACAAAATAGGAAGGCTCATTCTTCCTGACTTCAGAGCTTACTATAAAGCAGCAGTAATTAGTTGTATGGTACTGAAATAAGGATGAACATATAGATCAGTGGATTAGACCTGAGTGTCCAGAAATAAACCCATGTATCTATGACCAGTTGATTTTTTTTTTAAGATTTTATTTATTTGACACAGAGAGAGAGTACAAGCAGAGGGAGCAGCAGAAGGAGAAGGAGAAGCAGGCTTCCTGCTCAGCAGGGAGCCCAATGTGGGGCTTGTTCCCAGGACCCTGAGATCATGACCTGAGCCAAAAGCAGACACTTAACCATCTGAGCCACTCAGGCGCCGCGGCCAGTTGATTTTTGACAAAGGTGCCAAGAATACTAAGTGAGGAAAGATTAGTCTTTTCAACAAATGGGACTAGAACAACTAGATATCTATATGCAAAAGAATGAAATTGGACCCTAACTCACACCATATATAAAAAGTAACTCAAAATAGATCAAAGACCTAACTATAAGACCTAACTATAGAACACTTTTAAAATATATAGGTAAGGGGCACCTGGGTGGCTCAGTCGTTAAGCATCTGCCTTCCTCTCAGGTCTATGATCCCAGAGTCCTGGGATCGAGCCCCCTCTTGGGCTCCCTGCTCAGCGGAAAGGCTGCTTCTCCCTCTCCAGCTCCTTCCTGCTTGTGTTCCCTCTCTCACTGTCTCTCTAAAATCTTAAAAAAAAATAAAATAAAATATAGAGGTGTAAATCTTCATGATCTTAGATTTGGCAATGAATTTATGACAGCAAAAGCACAAGAAATAAAAGGAAAAGGTAAATTAGACTTAATCAAAACTAAAAATGTTTGTGTTTCAAAGAAAGTGAAAGGACAACCCAAAGAACGAGAGAAACTATTTGCGAATCACATATCTGATAATAGTTTAGTATCCAGAATATATAAAGAACGATTCAACAAAAAAACAAATACACTAATTTGAAAAATGGGCAAAGGATCTCATTAGATACTTTTTTTTTTAAGTAGCTCCATGCCCAGCAGGGAGCCCAACATGGGGCTTGAACTCACCCTGAGATCAAGACTTGAGCTGAGATCAAGAGTCAGACACTTAACCGACTGAGCCATCCAGGCGCCCCTCATTAGACATTTCTAATAAATAAGATTTAAAAAGATATAGAACGGGCACCTGGGTGGCTCAGGCAGTTAAGTGTCCACCTTCAGCTCAGGCCATTATCCTAGGGTCCTGGGATCGAGTCCTGCATCAGGCTCCCTCCTCAGTGGGGAGTCTGGTTCTCCTCTCCCTCCACCCCTTCCCCACTCTCTCTCTCTCTCCCTCTCTCTCTCTCAAATAAATAAAATCTAAAAAATAATTAATTAACTAATTAAGATATAAAAGTAGCCCAAAAAAAAAACCCACATGAAAAGCTGCTCAATATTATTAGGCATGAGGGAAATACCAATCAAAACCACAATGAAGTACCACCTCACTCCTAGTAGGTTGGCTATAATCAAAAAGACAGACAACAAGTGCTGTTAACAATATGGAGAAATAGGAGCCCTCATACATTGCCAATGAGAATGGAAAATTGTACAGCTGCTTTGGAAAATGGTTTGGCAGTTTGTCAAATGATTGAAGATAGAGCTACCATATGACCCAGCAACTGCACTCCTAGTATACACCCAAGAGAACTGAAAACCTAGGTCCACCCAAGAACTTACACAAAATGTTCATAGCTGCATTATTCATAAAGCAAAAAGTGAGCAAACAACCCAAATGTTCATCAACTGATGAGTGAATAAACAAATGAATACAATGGAATATTATGCACTTGCAAAAGGAATGAAGTACTGATTCATGCTATACCATAGATGAACCCTGAAAATATTATGCTGAGTGGAAGAAGCCTGTCACAAAAAGCCACATATTCTATTGTTCTATTCATATGAAATACCCCAAACAATCAAATCCATTGAGAATGAAAATAGATCAGTGGTTGCCAAGGGTTGGAGAAGGGAAGGACTGGGGTGTGACGTCTAAAGAGTATGAAGTTTCCTTTGGGAATGATGAAAATGTTCTGGATTTAGATACTCCTAATGGTTGTACAACATTGTGAATATACTAAAAACCACTGAATTGCACAATTTTTTTTTTTTATTTATTTGAGAGAGAGAGAATGAAAGATAGAGAGCACAAGAGGGAAGAGGGTCAGAGGGAGAAGCAGACTCCCTGCTGAGCAGGGAGCCCAATGTGGGACTCGATCCTGGGACTCCAGGCTCATGACCTGAGCCGAAGGCAGTCGTCTAACCATCTGAGCCACCCAGGTGCCCCATGAATTGCACAATTTTTAAGGGTGAATTTTATGGTCTGAAATGCCTCTCGGTTTTTAAAAAATGACAGAATACCTATGAAATACAAAACCTAACCTTTGTCAAAGCCCTCCAGCTAAAGACTACCAGGAACACACATCTAGTTGGACAGACTGGGTTCATTACTCACTGTAGCAATAAATAAAACAACCAATGGGAAATTGATGGGCATCTCAGTAAGAAGGTATTAGAAAGGACTTACAGGACTCAGGTTTATGTTAGATGATTTTGAGGAGAGTTTAAGGAAGCTGGGCTGTGTTTTAGATTGGATGCTGTCAATAAGCAAGGGTAATTCTATGACTGGATACCTTAAATTTTATCTAGTATGAGGGATGATATACTGAGGCTAAAGATGTAACTGGTATTAAAAAAAAGAGAGAGAAGTAAGAAAAGAAAGAGAGAAAAGAAAAAAAAACAAAAGAAAAAAGAAAAACCTCACTTCGCCAGGATAGAAGGCTCTATGGCTTTTCTTGTGGTTTGGATGATGTTCATGTTTTTTGTTCAGACATAATTAGAGTGGGCTTGTTTGTGCCTTGATCCATCATGGTCACAGAGCGACCATGAGAACACCAAGGTCAAGCTGTGAATGCTTGAGCAGCTAGCTGATAGCACCAGGACATGTCTTCCACGTGAGAAGACTAGAAGATATAAAATATACGAAGAAAAAAAATACATCTGACAAAAGTCACTACTAACCCATGTTTTAAATTATGAACTAAGACATGAAAGTAACTTCCTTAATCTGTAAAAGGGTACCTGTATCCATTTCCTTTTGCCATTGTAACAAATGACCACAAATCTTGTGGCATGAAACAACACAAATTTATTACCTTATAGTTGGAAGTCTGATATGGGTCTCACTGGGGCTATGTTGAAGATGTCCTCTGGGCTGTTCCTTCTGGATGCTCCAGGGGAGACGCCTTTCTTGCCTTTTTAGCTTTTAGGGGCCGTCCACATTCCTTGCTCAGGGCCCCTTCCTCCATTTTCAAAACCAGCTACGGAGCGGGAGTCTTTCTCACGCTGCCTTCTCTCTTGTTATGTCTTCTGCCTCCTTCACTCTTACAAGCACCCTGTGATGTTAGTGAGCCTATCCAGATAATCCAAGATAATCTTCTCATCTCAAGGTCATCTGATTATCAACCTTAATTTCCCTTCACCATATAACCTAATTTATCCACGAGTTCCAGGGATTAGGAGGTGGAATCGTGGTGGAAGGAGGAAGGCAGGCACCGTTGGGCATTAGTCTGCCTACCACAGCATCTTAAAAAGCCTACAGCAAATGTCGGAAACTTTTGTTTGAAAATTGGGACTGAGAATGCCCACGATCACTGCTTCAGTTGAACGTCAGAAGAGAGGGTTTCGATTTGTCACGGCAAAGCTCTTCAGACGACACACGTCGCCATGGCTAGTTTCCTAAATGCAAGTGATGGTCCTGATAAACACAATCTACTCACAGTCACACCCAACCTGAGAACACACATTTTCAGTAGTCTCTAAATCAGGGCTAGCGAATGCGTGGTGCTCTTCCTCCCACTTGAGTCCTCCGCCCGTGGGGGATGTTATTCACACCACATGGTACTCTCTCCCGTGGATCGGGGACAAAGACGCAGAGTCCTCCTCAATATATCATTTGCAGCGACGACAACCTGTGAGTAAGGGTTGGCCCAGGAAATGAAATCTATTTGCCAATCCTGATCTAGAGGATTAAAACCTGATCTATAAAGAAATGAGAAGAGATGGCTTCTTTTGTTCTAAACCGCATACAGCAAAGTGGAAGTGGGAAGATTTACAGCCAGATTTAATTTTCTAAAGATGCCACAGACCTTTAAATTAGTATTTAATAAACCTCTAAGGACAGTGGAATAATAGTCCCTAGACTCATTTTATTCGTTGTGCAAAAAGAGCAACCCCAAATTTGCAGCATAGCCTGCTTCAGCTAGCCTCTTTTATACATATATTAAACCCTTTTCTTACTGTTTGAGGATTAGACACCAGGGTAAAGGTATTACAAGACTAGTTTATTAAGGTAACTAGCTAATACAAGAGACTAACAGTTCAATTATGAATACTTGCTTTAATTCATAAGGAAAATAAATCGAAAAATTTAGGCAAATATTTTATTTCTCAAGATAATTGGAGGGCGCCTGGGTGGCTCAGTTGGTTAAGCGACTGCCTTCGGCTCAGGTCATGATCCTGGAGTCCCAGGATCGAGTCCCGCATCGGGTTCCCTGCTCAGCAGGGAGTCTGCTTCTCCCTCTGACCCTGCCCCCTCTCATGTGCTCTATCTCTCATTCTCTCTCTCTCAAATAAACAGATAAAATCTTTATTAAAAAAAAGATAATTGGAAAGCCAAATTGGAAGACGAAAATGTTTTCTAATTGTGTTTGAAGGATTCTAAAGTAAAGATAACAATAGTATAATTCCCAGAATCCAGTTCCCTTTAAATCTGTATACCTTCCTTCTGAGGAGCCTGAACCTCACTAATGAATTCGTCAAAATAGAGACTGTTTTACTACCCAGCTCTGTGGTGTAGTTTTTAAATAATAACTGCCCCCAAAGAGATCTGCTTTTCCACCTAAGATGAAATTGTTAAATACCAAGTCTTGAACTATGTTAAAGGGGGAAGAAAGCCCATAGAGTATCCTACAAGGCACTTACATACACACTGACTGCCAGGTACCACTCAGGAGGGAGAAAAAAGATTTCATTTCTAAAATTGCTCAGACAGAGCCTAGCTCTCACCACGAACCACCTTAACTCAGTGTAAGAAACCCCCGCAACAGGATTGATAAAAGTTTAAATTTCCCATAGCCGAGTTGAATCGGTAGAGTTTTCAAAGAATGGTAGAGATTTTCTTTGGCTCTTCCCTTTTCCCTAAGTCTAGGAAGTTTTGGCAGGTTAGAGGAAAAATAGGATATAGTAATCATGGCAGTCAGGCTAAGCTTTTCTCTTTAGGTGTAAGTCAGTTTGTCCCTCCTTTGCATAAAGCCATCTCATTGCTACCCATCATACTTAGGGGGAAAAAATCAAACTCCTTGGCAAGACCTATCAGGCCCTGCCTGAGCTGGTCCCTGCCTGTTTCCCTCTCTAACCTCCTACTATTCTACCACCTGCTCAATGGCCCTTCTCATACCAACCTTTCTACTTTCCTTCTAGCAGGTCAAATTCCTTCATGCCTCAGGACCTTTGCACTTGCAATGTTCCTTCTTCCTAAAACAATCTTCCTTGAGATCCTCACATGCCTTATTCTTTCATATCATTTGGGTCACTACTCGAATGTCACCTGTTAACTGAGGTTCTTCCTGACTCCCCTAGCTTAGAGAACCCCTCTCTTTTTTTCATAGCACTTATTAGTATGTACTTGCACACTCTGTCTATTCTGCCGAAATAGAAGTTTCAGAAGAGCAGGGAGGGCCCAGACAACAGAATAGTTCCTAGTACTCAGTGCATGCTTAATCAATCTGTTTTAAGTGCTTAAAATGAGTGCCATCTCAACAGAAAAAAAAGTCTGGTGGTTTCTACAAAAGTCTCTTCCTTTTAGGTCAGTTTCCTACTCCCTAGATTGGGTTCTAACCCTCTAAAATCCTATCAACCCCTTTATTTCACTCCCTCAACCCTACTGGTGTCACCACACATGTCATTTGTAAAATGGCCAATGCCCCTTTACTGTGGTATGTCTGAATTTTGACATCATAAGAACTGCCTCACTCCAAGAAGTGACTGAATTAAGCAGGGAAAGATAAAGCAAGATGTGATACAATATAAATGTGGAGTTTTAGGCATGTTCAAACATTACTGCTTATGTAAAGTTTTCTTACTTTTACAAAAATAATACTTCCAGATGGGAACTGTAAACAATATATTAGCCAAAAGAAGAAAATAAAAATTGGTCAAAATCCCCTCAGAGAGGCACTGCTAAAATTTTGGTTACTGTATATTTATAGTTTTGTTTTCTATTTGTGCATGTATAAACTTTTAAAACAAAATTTAGCTCTTACTCTGCATCTACCTTTGTAAGCTGCTTTATTTTAATCTAACAATATATAATGAGTATTTTTATGTCACTAATTATTCTTCCACAGCTTGATTTTAATTACTTTGCCAACGAACATTTATTGGGCTTTAATGAAGTACTGTCCTTGAGGAAAGCAGGTAGGGTTCTCTTGGGTCAAGCATTTTACTGCAGCTACCTCAGGGAGAAATGGAAACTTCAGATCAGTTGCTTTGGAATGCAAAAGAACAAGAAGATCAAGATTTTGGAGAACTAAAACTTAATTTTAGTTTTATTAGGAGTTCCAAGATGAAGCTCGACAAAGAATCCATCCAGAATAGGCAATAGAACTCATCCTACTAGAATCATGTTAAGATTGAGAGTGACATAAAAAAGGACATTCAAAGGAGATCAGGAAGGGTGGTCGGGGAGAACAGGAGCACACAGGATGTGTACTCTACGTGGAAAAAATAAAGCTGGTTGTCCAGAGCCCCAAACCAAAAGACTCATCGAAGGGACGACAGGTGGGCAGAACCCAGAGGGCCAAGTGACACGGAGTAAATAGCTTCCATTTAAGTCACAGAGGGCTTACAACGCGGAAGCTTGTTGTCCTGGCAGGACCAACAAGAGAAGGTTCAGTGTAGACCCGGCGATAGACGTGGGTGCAACAGGAAAATAACAACGCCTGGGGCTTGGAGAAGGGAGGAACCTGCAGACCACAAGAGGCATAGGGTAATAAGGTCTTCAATCTTTAGCCACATGTCAAGCTTCCACCCTTGAGACTACCAAGAACACGGATGAGAAGAGGGAAAACTTTCCTGGTGGCTGTAGCAGGAGGATCAGCCTAGAAAGGACACTGCCTTGCCTTCTGCCATTTAGCAAAGTTTTATATGAGCTAGAAGCTCTATCTTACTGGTGCTCAGATTGGTCAGGGAGAAACGGGAAGAAGGACACAAGAACATTACCCGTGTGAAAGGCAAATGTGCTGATGGCCTTGCAGCGTCTCACCGTGTGGGGTTCTCAGGCGATGGCAGTCAGACTCTCTTTCTCTGCCTTTGAATGCTACATTCTATTCTGAGTTACCCAAGCAGCTACATGTTCCCTAATACCTTTTAGAAAGTGTGAATTTACTCAGCAGTGCCTCTCTCTTCCTGAGGACTGGATAGACGCAGGGCGAGGACGATGTGGGACTGCACACTAAAACATCCCTCTTACCTCAACTCGGAGGATCTGTGACTGGATTCACCTCACCTGAGTCTTTTCTATGAGGAGACTGCTCAGTCCTTCATATAAATAGACTTTACCAGCCCCAGTTTACCAGGCACACCCAGATTTATACTCAGCCTGGCCTCCCTGCTAACAACCACCCTGCCCCCGATGTAATCCTGTACCCCACATGCCTTTGAACCATAATAAAGATTGAAATGCACTTGGGTTATTATGTGACCTGAACTACAATAGATGACAATGGGTCAGGGAGTATAACTGAAAAGCAGAGGTGTCAACCAAGACCACCTTGCCTTCGAGTTCAAATGAATCAACTGGAATAGCCATTTCTCGTGCTTCAGGAAAACCAGTGGCCCTGCCGTCTTTCTGAGGAAATGCTTATTTTTATCTCAGTCACATCTGGCTCAAATGTACTGTATTCCCTCAACTCGTTCCATTTTTGGAACACCCGGCCACGTGGTGTAAGGCGTCCTTTTTGCACACTGTATCACCGTGTGTTGGACACCATGTCCGATCTCTTCATTCTCCCAAATGCCTACAGCAGAAGGTTGCATAGAGAGCAAATTTTAATAAAAATTTCAAGTAATGGAAGGAGGTTACATCACATTGCTGCCAACAATTTCAAGTCAAATAGTAAATTTTATTCTTGGATTATTTTGACTGCCTTTCCACCTAGTTTTCTCTCTGGCCTCCCTCCTGAGAAAAGCCCATCATTACGGTGACCTCCCTCCTGCTCTTCTCTGACCTCCTCCCCTTCCTCAAATTCCTCGTACTTCTTCTGGCAGAGCCATCTCATTGTTCACCATCTCATCATGACACACTTTCCAGATCATAACCTTAAGACCTTCCTCCTCTAGAGTAGCCACCTTGGTATTATCCTTAAGCATAACAAGTATCTCTTTACGAGCAGCTCTAGAGATGGTTATTGAAAGAACATTTTGTTATCCTGCTATAGCTGGAAAAAGAAGAGAATGTTTAGAAAATCTACAAACAAACCTAAGATTGTATTCTTTGGAAGAAAAAATATTTCTTTATTGCCCTTCTACCCTGGCCCCTCCCGTACAATGAACGACCCTTAAACCATGATGGCAGTGGAGAATCCAGCTCCAGAGTGGGGGAAGCTCCAGCAGGGGAAGGCACAGCTCTGTGTGTGGCACCGTGTGTAAGGAAAAGTGGGAAGATGAGAGGGAAAGCACACCTGGACACAACAAAATATTTGGAATCCAAAGCTACACAAAACAGCACAAAACCCATTCTTGCTGAAATAAAACCCCATCTGTCCCATGCAATCATTTTTCCCTTATTAAATAAGATGCCAAGTTACTTTCATCAGATTGGCATTTGGCCTATTCAAAAACAAACACGAGAATCTCCCTAAGTTTGTTTCTGGATGTGAACAATGGTGATTGCTGTTGTTGTCTGTGGAACCTCCCTGTCCAAGCAGCTGAGTGATTGGCAATAGGCACGCACAAGTATGGCAGTATCTATTGCAGTCATTTGCCAGGATAATGGAGCCTTGTCAATTATGTTGTCAGGCAGCAACTTACGTTGAATTTGAAAACAGTAAGTGTCATACAAAAGCATAAGTGATTTATATACGAGAGTACAGGAGCACTTAAAATCTGCAATGTAATGAAATGAGATACCAACAGATTGCATATTTTGTGGTTATTACCACAGAGGGGGTAAAAAAAACCCTCTAGAAAAGAAATAACTATTTGAGAGCAATCAGCTGCAAAGCACGAACCACTTCCCACCTCACCCCCTCTCCCAATTCTTGGAACATTCAGTCAATCTATCAATCTGACTAACTAATAACGCCTTGGTACTTTACTTTAAGTAACAAAAGCTACAGCACTCAAATCAGAACTCAGTCTGTTCTCCGCTGCACTTTGCAGCCTGACAATATACCATCTGACAAAATGCAAAAGGCCTCACTAAAGGCAAGGGGGAAAAAAAAACGGAGCAGAAAATTCAAGATAGGTTTTAAGCTATAGCTAAACTGACCAGACACAGGGTGACCTATTTTCAAACAGCCAACCTTCCATTTGTTTTTTTGAGGCTTGGTCCTTTGAAACCACAGTTTTACATAGAAGCATTGAAATGTTTGCTTCTGTTGCTAGATCTGTTAGCAAGAACAAAACAAGTTCTGGGAGGAGAAATCAGGAATTGGTCACACACCTTGCTTCTCTTGTATTCTCTGATTCCCACCCCCGATTCCCATGATTCCATCATGGAGCCCTCTCTGTCCTGTGCCTCCACCATTCCTATCTTGTTGAGAGGACTTCGGTCTGTCCCCCACCTCTCCTCTCTATTGCTCCTGGCTTTGTTCTTGGGATTCCTATGTGGATTCTAACCTGTTTCCCTAACTATTTGACCCCTGGATTGGCTTTTTGCACTCGGCTTACATATTTTATCCTCCCCATTCTGTCTACACCCCGGTGTGGCCTGAGCTATTTCCTGTTTTGCCCTTTTGCCTCGTAGACTTCCTATTGTCTTTGCTACTTTTTAAATCTTTACTACTTTTTCCTACACTTTCACTGTATGTCATAACCTCCGCAAGCCAGCCCCCAAACTTTCAAGGCAGAAAGCTCCCCTCATCAACACACAGTCAAAATGTCTGCCCTCCCCGTGCCCAGTCCACCTTGACAGTTCTGGAGGAATCCAGGCTACCTCCGCTCAGGCAGAAACTCATCATCCATAATTAAACATAATACAGAACAACTCTAAATTAAATCCTGCCCACCAGAAAGAGATAAATGTATTCGTTAAAGAAGTGGAAACTTGGAGATTTCGGACAAGAGCCAAGTACATTTTCCAGCCACTACACCTGAACTGTAATATGAATTATTGTTGCCAAATGAGGGAGCTCAGTAGAGGATTTTTTTAAGAAAAGGGAAATGTGGGGGATTCTAAGCTGGAAGGTTCAACCTTGATTTTTAATTCTTCCCTAGCCAGGGTGCCATTGCAATATCAGAAGTTTATGAGGTGGGATAGTCTTCACCACATCCTTTCTTGTGTGCTTTTATCCTGGGATACTCAGACCACCGTGTCTGTCTCACAGTTGAACCACCATAACTCAAAATATTCTGTGCATTTTTTTTCATTTAAAAAATATAAATGGGGTCATTTTCCCCTGAAGAATATGGAATGTAAGTACTCTGTTCTGTTTGACGTACATGGCTAAACTCCTTGGCATCATCAACAAAGAAAAGTAGAATATAAACTCCAGGATTACGTATAATGAGCTATTATCTTTCAAGTCCTAAATTGTTCCCTTATCATAAGGGAGTTTCTGCCGAGAGGCACATTAACTCCTTTATTTATCACTGAACTCAGGCCTGATGGGTTTATATTTAAATATGATGAAGTACAGTGGAGAATGTAAGACTGAAATGGTTGGTGACTCCTCGTCGTTTACTTTCTTATGCAGAATGATATCACACATATAAAAAGAGATAACTACTACGCAGATAAAAATGAATAAAGGACATTCACGGGTAAGCTCTTCAGTAGAGATAAACACCCTGAATTCTTTTATCAAGAAAATTACCTCAAGTGGGAAGTGTGTCTAAAATCAGACATAATACTTCAGATTGCAATTCTACCACTTCTGGCTGGGAAAACCTGGGCAAATTATTTAAACTTCTAGGACCTTCTTTTCTTCTCATCTGGTAAAAAGGGATAATTTCTAATATCTTCAAAATTAAAGGGATAAAAAGCCTCAATAAATGCTAGTTCCTTTTCTCTTCCATAGATGCTGTTCAAAATTCTCATCAAACCACCACCCCTAGTGACCACTCTCCAGATTATTGGCCCAGATTGGTGCCTCCCCAGGACCTTTGCACTTGGCTGCTCCCTGTGCCCGGAAGGCTCATCCCCAATATCTTTTCATGGCTAACTCCCCATTATTCACTTTCAGCCCAAATCTTGCCACCTCAGGGATGTCTCCCCTGTTGCAGACACTCTCTATCCTGTCATCTTTGTGGTACTTACTGCTACATGAATTAATCTTTTTATTTGTTAGTTTCACAATTTATTGATCGGTCTAAACACGCCACACACACACACACACACACACACACACACACACACACACACACACAATTTAAAAAAAAGACAGGACCTAAATACCTAGTTCATTGCCAGATCAGCATAGTGTTTATACCTGACTCTGAAAATGACGGAGAGCCAGGAGAGTGAATGAGAATGTTACCATGGTAGAAAGAGCACTCTGGGCCACGGTGTGAAAAGTGGATTGACTCTGGAAAAGGCAAAATTATGCAGACGTAAAAAAGATCAGTTGCCAGGGGTTAGGGGGAGGGAGAGATGACTAGATGGAGCACAGAGGATTTTTAGTATGATAAACTTTCTGCATAATACTGTAATGGTGGATACATTGTCATTATCCATCCATCAAAATCCATATAACGTACAATGCCAAGAATGAACCGTAACACGAACTATGGACTTTGGATGCTAGGAATGTGCCAGTGTTGGTTTATCATTTTTAATAAAAGTACCACTCTGGTGGGGATGTTGATAGTGGAGGAGGCTGTGCATGTGTGAGGGCAGGAAGTATATGGGAACTCTCTGTACTTTCTGCACAGTTTTGCTGTGAACCTAAAACTGCTCTATAAAATGAAGCTTTTTTTTTTTTTAAATGGATTGAAGAAAGCAAAACTTTAGACAGGGAAGTGGGAATAAGCCTGGCATAATCCAGGCAAGATATGACAAAGGCCTAAACCTACAGCTAGAGTGGACTCCCATACAGGCTAGGGTCTATGTCCTCTTGGTGTGTAAATGTCCCTCTCAAGCAGAACACCTTGACAGGGACATAATACTACGAGTGTGATCCTTCTAGCATCTAGTATAATGGGTCTGTTACCTGCACTGATCTATCTTTTGCTTCCTATTAATTAAAAAAAAATTATATTAATTTGAACAGCCAGTTCCTATAATAGGCTTTTAAGCAGTTTATAGTGAACTAAATCCCAAAGATATTTCACATAATACTATATTGTCAAAATACATGTTCTCCATCTATTTTCAAAAAATCTTTGTTAGTTTCAAACTGATCTGCTTGGCTATTGTGATCTTTTTGATTCCTCATTCATTCAATATAATATCAGGCTCATCTGTCTCTCTAGGATGTGTGTCACCCACATATTGTAAAAGCAAGCCTTCTATATTTTTATCCCATTGCAGCAAATGATTCTTTATCAGCGACCAGAGAGTGGAGAGATTTCCAAAGCCTCTCAATGCCCTTCACCTCTCATCTCAAACTATGTTCTTTCTATACACTGAAGTCCAGTGCAAGGACAAGGCTGCCTGGAATTTTTGTATTTCTTTATTTGTGAAAAAGCTGACCATTCATTAGAGGGCTAAGAGGTCCCTTGGGACAAATCTAGAGAACTTCATTTTTATATGAATACTTTAATCTAATCCTATCATTTTAGTTGTCAAATCACATTTCTCCATCTGGTCCATAGGCTATCGGGAAAGAACTCATTGATTCTGGGGGCCACTGAAGCCAAGTGTAGTGCCGACTCGGCACGCCTGCTGCATGCCAGGCCCTATTTTAGATGGATACAGCACTGATGAAAAGTGACAAAAATCCTTGCCTTCATTGAGCCTACTTTCCAGGGAAATGACATTCCATTGGTACATGAACATTCTTAATCTTTTCCATAAACTTCAAGTTATTCTGTTTATTAGGCTTTCTTAGAGGATTTTCAGATCAGGATAGCCTTAAAAGTCTATGCCTCTTCTAGGTATTGGTCCTCAATTTCTTACCCCTTCTAGTTTTATACATGCCTTCTTAAGATTCTGAGCTCAACACACTGCTTCTGAGATGGAGACATTTATTTCTTTAGATGCCTCCCTGTCTGCATACTGCTCCTGACCTCAGCGGGGACACGCAAATCCACCTCCAGTCCTGGCTCTTCCACTGATTAGCTGTTACTTGGGCAAATGACTCAGCCTCTCACAGCCTTTTCTCATCCACAAAATATGAGTAATCAGGCACACCACAGAGCACTGTTGTAAAGAGTAAATGAGCTAATATAATACATCAGCAAAGTACCCAGCACATAGGAAACCCTCAGCATTTATATACACAAGACCAAATGCTCTTGATTTATGCTCTCATTCTGAGTGTCTGACAACATCATCAAATCTCTTTCTGAAATTTTAAATTTGTGTGCTAGCTTAAATGTCACTTATCCCAGGATATCATGGATTCCTATAGCCCAGATATCCACTGTCTGACCTATAAGACTGTGGGCTCCATGAGGACCAGGGGCTTGGTCTTCTCTCTTGTCCAAGACTAGTATAGTTGCTGGCACATAAAAAGGCATGCAAATATTAATTGAAAGAACTGACTCAATTTAGGAAATGCATGCCTGTACATGCTCTTCCTTACTATACTAACTCAAGGGTGACGAGGCACTATCTCAATTCCCATCAATTATAAATCACTAACCAAATTTTCTTGTCTGTCAGAATTAAGTAATGAAAATTCTCCTCATTGAAGCTCTGTATTTTGAGTGATGACATTGTCATCTTATTAGACATAGAAATAAACTACACTCTTCTTGAAAGCTTAACACACCCTCATACTGTTCTTGTGGCTGTTCTGTTACATCTGCAATAGACCTTCTATGGCTGTTGACACAGACATGTTTGAACACGAAAATATGGGGCCATCTGATGTACAGTTTTGTTCTCTACCTGAGGTGAGGACTCAGGTTAACCCAAATACAATTAGGAATACAAAATCCACTGAAAAAGTAACTTCCTTTAAAATAGTCTTTAAAGAGAGCAAAATCCTGAAGGCCTATATGTATATTAAAATTTTAAAGAATAGTTTACACAGATCCACAACATTTTTCTGTTGATATGATTTACAGACTATTATTTTTCAGATTGGGATAATAGGAGCTAAGGTCTATTATGTCATGACTGAATTTTTTCTGCATGTTATTTCTTTGAGTTACTTAGGTGACTTATCTGTAAGGGATCTCTTATAAACATTTTCAAAATGTTAAAAATTCCATGTTTGATCACCCCATTGTATACGTTAAATATCTTACAATTATGTCAACTACACCTCCATAAAACTGGAGGGAAAATATATAGAACATATCCAGGACCATTAAAAAAATTCCATGTTTGAAATACCACCCGAAGGTATAAGCAACTTCATCTACAAAATAAAATCATTAGACATAATCATTATTAGGTAAGTAAATGGCAAGAAGGTAACAAATGTCACGTGATATTGAATTGGCCAGCACCTAGAACACCAAAGTACAACTTGCGGCCCAAATCGGGCCTGTCTTCTGCTTTGGTAAATGAAATTCCATTGAATGTAGCCACAGTCTTGTGTACTGCCTACAGGAGCTGTCTCACTACAGTGGCAGAGATCAGTAGATGCAACAGAGATTATATGATAATCAAAGCCAAAAACATTTACTATCTGGCCCTTTACAGAAAAAGCTTGCTGACCTTTGATTTAGATTACATAACTTGCTGTGGTCAAAAAAGAGGACAATGTGGGCGCCTGGGTGGCTCAGATGGTTAAGCTCTGCCTTCAGCTCAGGTCATGATCCCAGGGTCCTGGGATCAAGTCCCACATCAGGCTCCCTGCTCCTTGGGAGACTGCTTCTCCCTCTGCCTCTCTCTCTCTCTCTGTCTCTCATGAATAAATAAATAAAATCTTTAAAAAAAAAAAGAGGACAATGTATTTAGTACTGCTGGTAAAATAAGATCATATAATAAAGTAATAAATTAATTCTTTAGTTATCTCCAAAGCCAAATCAAATTGAAGGACTATAGAGTGTAAGCATAATAGTCAAGCTTTATAGTTGTAAAAAGACCTCAAAAAACTCACCAGTTAATAACTATAGTTGACATTCGTTGTGTTCCTACCATTGTTCCAGCTACTCTGTTAGCCACTGTACATGTATCATTTCTAGTTGTCAAAACAACCCTCCTGGTAACTATTGGATATATCCATTTGAGTATAAGGAAGTTGAAACCAAGAGAACTTTCTGAAGGCCACACAGATCTGCCCAGCTCCAAAGCCTGCATTTTAAAGAACTTACCAGGAACATCTTTTATAAGCAGTGCTAAGCATGAATTGACATCACAAATTATCTCCAACGTACTTCTGCACTCCGCACTGAGAAAATGCTAATATAAAAAAGCATTTCCAGAGACTTAGGATTAAAAATGAAGGAGTAGAGTCACTTCTGCTCTACTCTCTTCTTTGAAACCAGTTGAAAAATGAGACACAGGGGCACCTGGGTGGCTCAGTCATTAAGCGTCTGCCTTCAGCTCAGGTCGTGATCCCAGGGTCCTGGGATCAAGCCCCACATCGGGCTCCCTGCTCAGCGGGAGGCCTGCTTCTCCCTCTCCCACTCCCCCTGCCTGTGTTCCCTCTCTCGCTGTCTCTCTTTGTCAAATAAATAAATAAAATCTTTAAAAAAAATGAGACACAGAATGAAATACAATAAATAGAAATAAGACACAACTCCACACCATAATTAATTTTAAAAAAGGCACTAAATGCAATGAAACTTAATTTATATCTAGATAGGGCATTAAGAGTGGACACAAGAAGTTGTTGTCAAATAGTCCATGACTTATTTATCTGTTAATTGGCTCAATTTGTTTTTCTTCAAGCTAAGTCTTTGCAGAGGGGCTCATTTCCCCCATGAGCTAGTCAACTGAGTATATCAGTCTACACAGTTTGTTTAGACTGTCAGGAATGACATTAAAACCTCTGCAAGAAATAAACCAGCTGATTTTATCAGTTTGTCATAATTCCCTTCCATATTCAGCTCTTCCTGACTTTTCTCTCTCCTTAAACCCTCAGTTTCTGGTCCTTTCAGCAAATGATCTTGCCTCTTACTTTGCTTTGTATAAAACAAGACCAGTGGAAATAAACAACTACTTTCATGGTCTTTACTAAAATTTTTGTTATATGAAAATCCCTAGGTTGCCATGTGTTCAATAGTCTAGTCAAATGGACCACTTGCTGCTCTTCTGTTTTTTTTTTTTTAAGATTTTATTTATTTATTTGAGAGAGAGAATGAGAGATAGAGAGCACAAGAGGGAAGAGGGTCAGAGGGAGAAGCAGACTCCCTGCTGAGCAGGGAGCCCAATGCAGGACTCGATCCCGGGACTCCAGGATCATGACCTGAGCCAAAGGCAGTTGCTTAACTGACTGAGCCACCCAGGCGCCCATGCTCTTCTGTTTTTATACTAGCAGTATTTTATTGGGGTAAAATTCACATGTAGTGAAATGCACAAATGTTCCATGAATTTTGACAAATGTGTACACTCATGTCACCATCATCCAGATAAAGATCTAGAACAATTCCATCACCCTAGGAAGTTCTCTCATGCCCCCTTTCCAAACAATTCACTCCCACACCTTGAAGCAAAAACTACTCTAATTTCTATCATCACTGATTCATTTTGTCTGTGCTAGAACTTCATTAGAATAAAATAATTCAGTGTGTACTCTTTTGTCTGACTTATTTAGCTCAACATGTTAATGAGATTCATCCATAAACAGTCCACATGTTCATGCTGCATGTATCAGCAGCTCATTTATTTTTATTATACAGATATAACATAAATTGTTTATCCATTCTCCTTTTGATGAGAATTTAGCCTATTATTATTAATACAGTTAACATGAATATTCTTGTGGGTCTTTTAGTGAACATATGCATTCATTTTTCTTGGTAAATACCTAGAAGTGGAATTGTTGGGTGATGAAGGAGGTATTTGTTTAACTTTATTAGAAACAAAAATGGTTGCCAAAGTGATTCATATAATTGCTATTCTTTAAACATACCACATCCAGCTTTCTCCATTCTGCATCCTGATTCATTCTCCTCTCAATTCCTGGAATGCTCTTTTAGTGCTTGTGTGTTGAATTCCACCAGCCTGTTGGGTGCAATTCATTGGCCTCATCTTTTATGAAGTTTTTCTACCTCAACTCTTATTCTAAACAGCCCAAATTCATTTTTCTCTGCTCTAATCTCTCTTAACATGTTTTGTTACTTTTCCTGGGGCCTTTTTTCACTCAGCATTTTCTATATTACATCTTATGAAAGCCAGATTATACTGTATGCTGTTGCATCCCCCAGGCCTAGCTCATAGACAATGCTAATCATACACAAGTACAGACTAAAGACTTGTTAAATGAATAAATAGTTATTTTTATCTATTTCTTTTCTTTTTCCTATAAACTCCTTGATGGAAGACACTGTGTTTCAGTTGTCTCTATAATACCCAGAATTCCCTTCACTACGATAATTGAACAAATATTTGATATGTGTTTATACAATTTATTGAATATACAAGGAAATTATAATGAAATTAGATTTAGCAGATATGCAAAATAATCAGTGGATTTAAATTTTATCACATGGTTCTAATAATCTGAGTTTCTCATTTGATTGAAAACCTACCTTTTGGTGCAATATAAGGTGAAAGTGGAAGCATATAAACGTTCTTCCCCAAATCTTTATTTCAAATCAGAACTAATTTCACATACTGTTTTCATGAGACATATGAATGCAAATGTATTCATAAAGATCCTTAAATATTAATCAAGGGCACTTAAGCATTTGGTTGTTCCAACTGATCCTCATTTGATAGGAAATTTAATTTTTTGAAAAGGTTATTGTATTACAACTCGATTATTTCCTAGGATATAGTTGTATTAACGTTCTTAATTTTAAATTGCCAGTCATTGTATTAAATGACAACAATACAATTAATGTATAATTGAGTGAAAGCTTCTAGCTTTTAAAATAAAATATTTCTTTCAAGAGAATCTTAAAGGGTTATTTAAACTCATGAAGTGAGTACTTATTTTAGAAGGAAGAAGAAAAAAATAAAATTTCTGAAATGTTGCTCCATTATCTAGAATATCCCATTCACCTCCTGAGGATACTTCAGGATTCTGCTAGATAAAGCCAGTTATTAGATGTCTTCTGATATTTTATCTTCTATTCCAATACTTAGCTCTTACAAGAAATGTCATAACACAAAATGCATTTTATTGTCAGTGGAAATTTAAAAGGAACTGTGGACATGACATTGAATTCCAATATTTTATGTAACTAGTCTAGGAGAAGAATTTTCAAGTAGCAAGGGTAGAAAAAGGAAAAAAAATGAAATTAAAAAAAAGCAATACATAGCAACTTTTCTTGATGAGAGAAAAATGCAAAACATAGACAACTAAACCTTTGGAAACTGTTTTCACAAAAATAATGACTTAAAAAATTGAAAAGACTTGTTTACATAAGGTTGCTTGGGGCAGGTGTGTGCTTGGTCTGATGCTTTAAAAAGTTTGTTTTCATCATTCAAACCAGGGGTTTCCAAACTTTTTCTGTAAAGGACCAGATAGCAAATAGTTTTTGCTGTGCAGGCCATATGGTCTCTGTTACAACTACACAACTCCTCCTTTACAGCTCAAGAGCAGCCGCAGAAGATAAGCAAATAAGTGGGCATGGCTGTGTGTCCGTAAAACTCAACTTAAAAAAAAAAGGAAGCAGGCTGATTTGGTCTATAGACTGTAGTTCGCTGACCCCTGATTTACATACTACATAAAAAAAAAAAAATCCAATAGGGTTTTTTTCTTCAGTTTGAAACAAATTCTCGCTACCACAGCATTGTACTTCTTAATGATAAACAAGGTCCAACAATACATGATTTGAGAGAGATTATTTTATATCATCCTTCTTGTCACCACACCCGTGGTCATTCTAAGATCTTAACACAAGCTTCCCTGGTGGTCTAGTGGTTAGGATTCGGCGCTCTCTAAGATCCTAACACAAAGGAAGTTCTGTGACCTGCCTTTCCAAGGAGAAGTTAGCAGTCACTGTCACTTAGTTTAAGACTTTGTCTATGCTATGGCACTGGAAATTTCCAACCACCTGACTGGGTTTCTTCAGCATCCAAATGATAAATGCAATATTTCATTTTTTGTATGAATATATTGCCATCTTCTAGATAAATAAAAAACATATTTCATATATATATACATACATATACATATATATATGCATATATATATAGACAAGATTCTATTAAAAATATTTAGCAACAATCAACCAAAAGGCCTTGGGTGCCAGAGCAGAGTCCTAGAGTCTTCCTGTTGTACCAGCTGTTAACTCTTTAGTTGCCTGATCATAGGGAGGTCCAGGAGACCCTGTGGGAGGGTTGGGAATGGACAGGGTTTGTGGGGGGTGGGGACATGCATGGGACTCGGGAGCAGATATTCGTTAGTATTTCACTATGATAAGTGTATGCCAACTGCACTTGCAAATCTGATTATTTTGAGCTGCCAATGGGCAATGGTGCTCATAAAATACACCTCACAGAACCACAAATCTCTCCAAATTGGAGCTATGTTTGAATATTCAACTCCTACCTCTAATCAGTCACAGGTCTTATCATTCCTTCAGTTTGTTGCACTTAGTGGCTCACTGTGTCATATTAGTTTTAGCTTCCCAATTGGATTGTAATATACTTGAGGGCAGGTACACCCACAGCGCTTAAATCAGTGCCAGGCAAATGAACTTCAAAACTTTGGGTCAATTGATTAAAAAAAAAAGAGCGAGAAAGCTATATTATATATATATCTCCTTGGTAATTTACAAGGAATCTAACAGTTATTAGCTGTCTGTATTTTTATCTTCATTGACATTATTTTATTCAAAAATTCAGCTATATAGCTAAGGCCAAAAAATATTTTTCATGAAAATAAAGAATTCCAGTTTTATTTTAATTTTAAGTAAATTATTTGTCTCAACAAATAGTAACAATTCCTCAAGATCGCTTCACCCCATTTGGTCTTTTAATCCCCATTACTGTACACCTTAACTAAAATGGTTCCACCAGGGAAAAAAAAGTCTTGCATGGCATATTTTTAAATGCAATAAAGGACTTCTGATTTCAGCTCCAACATGAAAAGTTTGGAGACTGTCACTTCTGTCTTTACAATAAGAAAAAAAGCTAAACAAACTGCAGATCTGACTTCTCTTAAATCAACTGCAGAAATGAAGTCACAGGGAAATGATCATCCTGAAATCTGACAAGACAGGCAAATGTAGAAAGTAACAATCAACATCAGCTTACCTGGAGCAAAAGCCACTGGAGCCATAGGGTGATAGGAACATTTAATTGGTAATTTTGACCAATTGCTGGAGGCAGATTGTGGATTAGCTTTACAAGGGAGAAACTTATGGGGGTCCAGTGTTTTGTGGGTCTTACTTCCAGGAACTCCACAGGTTCTCACAGTGAAAATCTGAGGGGAAAAGCCATATTATTTCAGGCAGGGGCAGGGGGGAAGTACCGTTTTTAAATCCAGAACATTCTACATAGCAAAGGCTTGCCATTCAAGAGAAACTACTTTATCAGAGCCTTATCTCTCTGGGAGCCTTATTTTCCTTTTACCTAAAGGGAGAAAAAAAAAAAAGGCCAAGAAACCCCTATGAAGGCCACAGCTCAGGGACTCAGGTGCACTAAAAGATGTAATCATAAGATTACAAAACATTCCCCCTCCTACCCACCTTATCACCACATCAGCAGGGCTCCAGTATAATAATAGTGAATTTCAACTGATCGGGCTACAAGACAGACTCTACCTGAGAAGGAGTTCTTATGGAAACCCAAAGACAAGAGAGGAGGAAAACCACAGGACACTATCAGAAACTACAGCTATAGAAAACCTTAAACATACTCCAGCTCCTAGCCAGATTAACATAAAACTCCACGTGAGAGTCCTGTTTACCTCAGTTTCTGTTATCTGACACATCAAGTGTGGCTTTCATAAAAAAATTACAAGACATGTTAAAAGTCTAGAAAAAAATATAAACAGTCTGAAGAGACAAAACAAGCATCAGAACAAGATTTAAATATGGCACAGATTTAGAATAATCAGCAATATAACTTCCCATGATTAATATGTTGAGGATCTAATGGAAAAAAGTAAACAACATGCAAGAACAGATGGGGAATGTAGCTGAGAGATGGAAACTCTAAGAAAGAATCCAAAACAAATGCTAGCAGTCACAAACACTGTACCAGAAATGAAGAATGTCTTTGATGGGCTCATCAGTAAATTGGACGTGATCAAGGAAAGAGTAAGTGAGAATAAGTGAGTCTATAGACATAAGTTATGTCTATAGAAACTTCTGTTGTTTAATAGAAACTTCTTATTCTGTTCCAGTAGAACTGAAACACAAAGAGAAAGAATTTTTTTAAAAAAAGAACAGAATATTCAAATAGTGTAGGACAATTACAAAAGTTATAAAATATGTGTAATGGGAATACCATAAGGAAAAGAAAAAGAAAATGGATCAGAAGAAATATTTAAAGTAATAATGGCTGGTATTTTTCCAAAATTAATGACAGACACCAAACCACAGAACCAGGAAGTTTAGAGAATAGCAAGCAGGATAAAAGGCAAAAATTCTACATGTAGGCATATAATATTCAAACTGCAGAAAACCAAAGCAAAGAGAAAATCTTGAAAGAAGCCAGTAAAACAAAACTCCTTATCTATGAAGGTATACAAATAGAAATTACATCAGACTTCTCCTTAGAAATCATGCAAGAAATAAATAGAATGAAATATTTAAAGCAGTAAAAGAAGAAAACCACCAAACTAGAATTTTATCAGCAAAAGTGAACTATAATATAAATCAAAACCACAATGAGATATCACCTCACAACAATTAGAATGGCTATCATCAAAAAGACAAGAAATAACAAGTGTTGGTGAGGATGTGGAGAAAAGAGAACCCTCATACACTGGGAATGTAAATTGGTGCAGCCATTATAGAAATCAGTGTGGAGTTTCCTCCAAAAATTAAAAATAGAACTACAATATGATCCAGCAATTCCACTTTCCAAAGAAAACAAAAACACTAACTCAAAAAGATATATGTACTCCCACGTTCATTGTAGCATTATTTACAACAGTCAAAATACATACAATGCTTTATTATTCAGCCATTAAAAAAAAGAAATCTTGCCATTTGCAACAACATGAATGGAGCTTGAGGGCATTATGTTAAGTGAAATAAGTCAGAGAGAGAAAGACAAACACCATATGATCATACCTATATGTGGATTAAAAACACAAGTTCATAGATACAGAGAACAGATTGGTGCTTACTGAGGTGGGAGGTGAAGGGTGCACAACATGGCTGAAGGTGATCAAAGGGTACAAATTTCCAATTATAAAATAAGTAATGAGAATATAATGTACAGCATGACAACTACAGTTAATAATACTGCATTGCATATTTACAAGTTTCTAAGAGACTAAAATCTTAAAACTTCATCATAAAAAAATGTTTTCATCATCAGAAAAAAAAAATCTGTTAACCAAGTATGGTGATGGATGTTAACTAGGGGAAAAAAAGTGAATGATAATTAGACTATATCAGAAAAACAAAAACTGAACTTGTTGCCAGTAGACCTATTAAAGAAATATTAAAAGAAAATTTTCAGAGAAAAAGTAAAGGCTATAGGTCAGAAACTCAAGTCTACATAAAGAAAGGAAGTGTTTTAGAGAAGGAATAAATGAAGATTGCTTTCAAGTTTCAGCAATTATGAATAAAGCTACTATAAACATCCATGTGCAGATTTTTGTGTGAAAATGCTTTTGACTTCTCTGGGAGCATGATTGCTGGATTGTTGATAAGGGTATGTTTAGTTTTGTAAGAAACCACTATACCCTTTTCCAAAGTAGCTGTACTATTTTGCAGCCCCACCAGTATGTTAGGCTCCAGTAAAATAGTTTCTCTTGACAGCAAGATTTATTAAGAAGAAAAGAATGCATGTTTCAAATGATTACTTTCTCCCTCCCTCTGAAGCAGAATAGGATTTTTCTCCAATCTTCACTGAAAGAACCTGGTCTGCTCCCGGAAATAAAATTTAAAAAATGTGGGGCCTTTCTAAGGCTGGATTTTTTTAATTCTCATACTTGTCCACACTGAGCCTCCAGGAATTCATCACAGTTCAGATTTTCCTACTCCAGCACTGGTTCCCATGGAAGTTTCTGCTCATGGGTTTTCGCTTCAATAACTGTGACTCTCTTTATCTACCTGTCTGCCTCCCCAATCCGGGGGGCAGTGGTTTGCCCTGTGACCTCAATTCTCTGATAGATACAAGAAGAGATGTTGATTTTTCAGTTTATTCAGACTTTTACTTGTAAGGATAGAGTGATGACTTCCGAACTCCTTACACACCAGACCAGAAACCAGTGTCAAAGAAAAACAGTGCTGGACACTTGTTCAAGGCAGCAGGAGAGATTGTATTCAGACTATTGCAGGAGAGGAGACTCTAGCAGAAACTGAGCTCAACGCTAAGGCAAAGGTGACTGAGAGAACAAAAAAAGGGACTGACTATAGGGAAATGAAAAGCGGAGAACAAAAGAGGGCTTGAGGGTCAAGAGGTAAATGGAAAATTACAGAAGGAGGGTAAGTGGAGAATTACTGAAAATGGTTTGGCAAAGTGGGTTGGGACAACGAACACTTTGTGGTTTAGCAGCATTGTGTTTTCTTGAGCAAAACTCAGCATGGGAGCTGGCATCACCATGAGGAACATAGTCTAGCGCAGGTGGAAGCCAGGCTAAAATTTGGTCAAATTTCTTAGCACAGCGTTGGGGCAAGTCCTTTGTGCCATGGAAGGGTTCATAGTTCACACCAGTCATCCCTTCTTTTATATACTTGACCAACACCCTAAAACTACTCAGTGTGCAATGACTTCATAGCTGCTTAACTAGCACATTCAATAAAACTTTATAAGCCTCAAGAAAATTAACTTTTAAAGTATTATAGCCTAGTGGCACCTGTGTGGCTCACTCGGTTAAGCATCTGCCTTCAGCTGAGGTCATGATCTCTGGGTCCTGGGATTGAGCCCCTGCAGCAGGCTCTCTGTTCAGTGGGGATTCGGCTTCTCGCTCTTTCTCCTTCGGTCCCTACCCACTGCTCAGGTTCTCCCTCTCTCTCTCAAATAAATAAAATCTTAAAAAAAAAAGGTTCATAGCCTAACGATCTGTTAAATAGTAACCAGACGTGTATGTAACTTACGGGTTTTATCTCGACTATCCTTTCCAGGACGTTGTATATCCACCCAATACTTTACCATTTGTAATAGTTCTTTTTGTCTTTCTACTGGTTTCCTTTTTAAGAGTTAATTAAACTTTGGTGTATAGTAGCAAGACTATGTGTTTGAGAAATTTGTTTTAACAAGTATCTAATCTTTTCATATCTATTCCACCAATGATTTGAAGACCTATCTCGGTTTTAACTCAACTGCCTTCAGAAGAGAAAGAGAAACCAATTTTTCTTTGAAACGTTTCAAAGTTTAGCGTTTTATCTTGGCTTTGTTAATATGAATGACTCATAAAGGTTATATATTGACTGGTCCATAAAGATTTAACTCTTGATAAATATTTCTTCTCAAAGCAACTAAGAGAATAATATGAATATAATCTAAATTAAAGACAGGAAGTTCATGGTTTATTCAGTTTGCCAGTACGTGTCTACAATACTTCAATGAAAAGACACAGGGCCAATGGGCGCCTGAGTGGCTCAGTCAGTTAAGCATGTACCTTCGGCTCAGGTCATGATCCCAGGGTCTGGGATTGAGTCCCATATCCGGCTCTCTGCTCAGCGGGGAGTCTGCATCTCCCTCTCCCCCGGGGCTTATGCTCTCTCTCAATCTCTCTCTCTCTCTCTCAAATAAATAAATAAAATCTTTAAAAAGAGAAAAGAAAAGAAAAGCCACAGGACCAGATGCATTCAGGAAGTCAGAATTTTTTGGATTTCAGAAAAGTAATATGGCATATACACTATTTATTATGTAACTCCCACAGCAGAGTCTAGAAAAGAACCACAGAATGAAATTCATTTTGTTGCAAAATATGTGAATATTCACACAAAGTGTGGTAAATAAAAACATACATAATCTCATGTTGGTTCAGGCCAGGTTTTATATCCAAATGCATTCTGGTGCCAAACTTATTTAAAAAACTTTCATTTTACAGAGAATTTTAGATTTCAGAATTGCATATGAGGGATTGTGAATTTTTACTGCCATGTGCTTTTTCCTTACTAAATTGAAGTCTTTCAACATGAATTGAAACCAGTGTGAAACTGATGCAGACAAACAGGATTTAGGCTAACTGTTATGCCTAATAACTTGTAACAAGACAGACTCAGAACATCTTTCCCCTCAAAATTAATTGTGATTGGTAAATGTGTCTAATACTTGATAGAATCATTCCCTTTGGGAGATAATGTGGTGTACTGACACATACTGAATTTTTTTATTATTAGACTTTCTTCAAGGGAAATACTTTCTTTTAGTCTCTGTTGTAATTGTCTGCATGCTCATGCGTGACAACATCTGGTTCCTGGGTTCCCGGAAGCATGCAGTCTGTCAAGTTCCTTCTTGGCAAGCTCCCTCCTGGGCTGATATTTTGACAAGCGTCTAATATGCTGTAGCTCTCAAAATCCATTTTTTATTTGGTGAAGGAGTTAGAGTGACCACAGGTTTTATGTGTCCCCTCGGCCCCTCCCCCACACATTCCTTTTGGAGGTTTCTTGTGACAGGCAGTTTGAGGAGTATTGTGTTAAGAGACAGCTCTCCTCTCAGCTCCTCAAATGCTACTTTAAAATTGGTTTGAATGTACTTTCTCTTCAGTTTTTCTTCCAATAAAAGACTTCCTTCTCAATCAAGCCTTATCCATGCATTTATCATTGTCAGGAAAGATTAATGGCAATATTCTCACCCAGAGGAATATTAAAACTCAATGTTTTAATACTTTCCGATTCATGTTCTATTATTCTTCATGGAAGCTTTAAGACTGTCAATGAGAATCAGCAGTAAAAGTCTGCCTTGGTTCAAATTCTGGATTTTCTCATTAATAGATGACCTTGAACAAGCTATATTACTGCTCTGTGTTCTTAGTGTTTCCTGTATGTCATAGGCTGGGTGTTAGGATTAAATTAATTAATGTTTATAAAGTACTCAGAATAGAGCCTGCATACAGTAAGCACTCAATAAATGTTTATTATTATTATAAAATGTATCTGGAACTGCCAAGAAAGCTCTATTCTGTACATTCTGCATTAAAAAATATATATAAAATATACTAATAAAACACACATCTCAGAACATATAATCTCTGAACAGCAACTCTCTGACTCCATTTTTTCCTATAGTATTATAAATTCATATGTGATTCCAATAGTGATGGACGTCATAAATTACTCCTCTGTGCATATACCCAATGCTCATCAATTTTTTCCTGAATCTAAAATAGAGTGACTCAAAAGATAATTCTGCCTCTGTCCCTGAAATGGCCTTCTCTTTTGTAGATTCAAGGTTAATCTTAACCATCCTTTTAGACCAAAGCTGACATATCTCCTAAGAAGCTTTCATAGATACTCTTTCCTACCTTTAATGTGTGTCTCTATGATATTCTTCTATATTGTTTAATAATTCTCTATATTTCTCTCTCTTCTCCAGCTTCCTAAGAGCAAGGAAAGCCTTATTCATCTTTGTCTTCTTAATGATTCTTACAATGCTCAGTACAGCACTCCAAGATGGGATAAGGGATACGGGATGAGTTCATCAAGGAACTAACTGAATGAGTGAATGAAGCAAACCAAGGTTATGTCAAGGCAAAATATCAACAATTTCTCACCATATTGGTCTCATTTCACATGCACTGCATATCTCACTTGAAAATGTTTTGAAATAACTGAAAGAGCATTTAGAATTCAAGTAATTGTGCCTGATCAGCAACAAATTAGTTCAAACTGCCTCATTTTACCTATCCTTAAATTCCACTGAAATCTTCCTTTTCTCAAAGAAGAGTACTTTATAAATCAAGTTAATTAGAAAAATACCTTTTCCCCAATGTGGCAACAAATATTTTGGCAAACATTACAGCAAACAAATATTACAGGAAAGGCATCTAGAAATTTCATTAAGAAATTCCAAGAAGCCGGTGCCTGGGGGGCTCAGTTGGTTAAGCATCTGCCTTTGGCTCAGGTTATGATCCCAGGGTCCTCGGATCAAGCCCCACATCAGGCTCTCTGCTTAGCGGGGAGCTTTTCCCTATCCCTCTGCTGCCTCCCCCTCTCTCTCTCTCTCTCTGTGTGTGTCAAATAAATAAAATCTTTTTTTTTTTTTAAAGAAATTCCAAGAAGCAAGAATAATAGGGAAGCATGGCATCTATCTATTTTTGGCTAAAAATTGACTTTCTAATTATGGAATATCCCTTTACCTTAATCTGAACCATTCACTTTTAGTGGTCTAACAAATTCTTAATCAGCTACCACCTTATCCCCCATTCTAGCTCTAATTCCATTTGGCCATTTCTCTCAATACTCCTTGTCTTAATTGCTAAATTCTCCTAGAAGAGTGGTTTACAACTTTGTCTGTACATCTGGAATCACCTGTGAGTCTAAAAACCAACTGCTGCTGGGACCAACTCCCCAGAGATTTTTGGTGTCAAGTAGCCCATGATGAGGCTGGTCCATCAGGAATTTTCAAAACTCCTCAGGTGATTCTAATGCATAGCCAGAGTTGAGAACCACTGCCCTAGATCATGCTTCATGTATATTAGGCCTGTTTATCTCAATCAAATCCTTAACAAGAATCCAGGGCCTCCACCTAATTGCACATTTCATCTTGAAGAGCACTGATGCCAGGGTCGATTTGGACATTTGGGGTAGGAGAACTTTATGAGGACACTGTTCTTTGCATTTTAATAATGAGTTAGTGCTACTTGCTCTCTAATATTACCACTCTGTCCTTATTATTTACATTGAAATTTTGTGTAAGAATTATAGGTCTTTGCCCTAGTATGCTCTCAAACTTGACCAAATGAAGCTCCTTAATCCATATCAACAGATTTCTGCCCCACAACAAACCCTATTGCTGTCCTTATGCTTGGAAACATCACATGGCAAGTGGAACTTGTCTTGTGTCTGGTTGAGGTCTGGCCCTGTTTCCTAGGTCCCCACCCTGAATTACGAGACTTAGTAATTGGGCTTCTGTTTTGTTCCCTTCTAAATGAGTCTTGAGTGCAAGGAGCCCAGCACTCCTAGCAGCTGGACTTTCTAACTCTTAGAACCACCACTCTCTAGGTGAATGCCATGAAACCAAGCACCTGTCAACACGGACCTTTACAGGCTGTCTGGATGGATAATACTCAATGTCTGGACCAATGCTCTCAACCTTTAAATAAGAAGCACACACCCACCCTGTCTCCTTTTTGGATCTACATTTGAAAATACATCTTCATGTCTCTTTCCCAAATAACCTATGCCTGATTTACTTGACCTTGTGTGTGAATACAAAGCTCTTCCATGATTCTGTGAATCTGCCTGTATTCTTCTATCTACTCTTCTCATATTCTTATTCTAAGAGCTACTTCTGGTAGGAAGTACAGTGGAAAATATATATATATCATATAGCATATTATTAAAATTAACTTCATCTGTTTCTCTCCTACCTTGTAATGTGGCTACTAGAGATTTAGAAATTATATATGTGACAGGGTTTCTGTAATATACGTTTTAAAGTTCATGCCATAATTATTATTCTCAATTCATGTGGCAGAGATTTAGAAATGTATTTCAATATCTTTTTTTTTTAGAGTTTATTTATTTATTTGAGGGAGAGAGAATGAGAGATAGAGAGCACAAGAGGGAAGAGGGTCAGAGGGAGAAGCAGACTCCCTGCTGAGCAGGGAGCCCGATGTGGGGCTCAATCCTGGGACTCCAGGATCATGACCTGAGCCGAAGGCAGTCGCTTAACCAACTGAGCCACCCAGGCGCCCTCAATATCTTTTTACCCCACCTTCTTCTTTGGTAATAGTGCCTATAACCTCAGCCTCCCATGCAGTGTGGGGTTGCCGGGGCGGGGGCGGTGAGGAGCAGCCCCCTGGCTTTGCACTGTGAATGGTATATGAAAGGAGGAAAAGAAGTGATGTGTGGCTTTTAAAGAGAAAGGATAGCCTCTTCCATTCCTTTTGCTTAATTCCCACTACTCACTGGAATTTAGACAAAGTGATGAACCACCCTGGACCTTGCAAATGAGAACAAAAGTCTACAGATGGCAGAACAACACGATAAAAAAAGATTGATCCCCTGATGACTATGCACATCACACTGTTTCATGAGAGAGACATGAAATTCCATCTTTTTCAAGGCACTGTTAATTTGGGTCTCTGTTTCAGGCAGCCAAAATGACAATTTAACAAATACAACTGATCATTATAAAATATCAATTTCATGATACATTCATATAGCATATTTCAATTTTTCAACTATTTCTCTGTGTCTCATTTGATGTTCACAACTTCATCCAGTTGCTAGAACAGATATTACTATTCTGATTTTATAGATGGTGAAACCAAGTCTTACAGAATCTTTGAGACACTCAAAAGATTAGATGGCTAGAAAGCCACACACCTGGAATGACCACTTAGAGCTTTCGGACTCATACTGTAATGCTCTTTCCACTGGGCTGGCCTACAGTGAACCCTGGACCACAAGCATGAAAACAGCAAATTTCACACTTGATTAGGCCTTCTGTAAATGAAAACAATAAATGTTTGACTTTCTATGTGAATCATATTTAAGACTGGAGAACATGAGGGCAAAGATCACGTTTTCCATAACTCATATCTTCCTTGGCACCCAGTACTCTGCCCAGTGGGTCCTATCAGTGAAAGGAAACCGGAAATAGTACAGAGAGATCTCAGGGCCAGCCAGGGTAAAGACCAGAAGTGACGTGTCACAGATTTTTTTAAAAAAGCACAATACAAATGAAAAATAGATTAAATACAACACATGCCATGAAATTAAGCCACAAACAGCAGCAGAACTTAAAAGATGAGGCAAATTAGAATTCTGTTCGATGACGGTGCTATGCTAAAGGAGTAAAATCACCGCTATCTAAAACAAAGGTTATAGCTGTCCTTAAATTAACTACTTTCTTTTCCCATATACAATGTACTATAATTTAAAAGGGGAAAGGAAAAAGATTAATCATAATTAAATGACTCCAGGAATCTTTGCAACACATATCATTTCTTATTAACCTGACTTTTAGTGAGGCACCATATGTAGTTTGATCCTGTGAAAACAAAGTCCTTATTTCGACAATTGAGGTAGTGAAAAGTGGTAGCACCACTTCCTACTTAAGCTTCTCAGCCTGTATCCAAATCCATGCTCAGGGATAAATCAATGGCTGAGGTTCTGCTCATTCTGCTTTAGCCCCTGATGCTAAGACTGCCAATAAAGTAGCTATTGCAGTAGCAATTTAGGGATGAAGGCACTGGCCTATAAGAAATGGAATTGAGAACAATTCATTTTATACAATATCCAGCCATCAAGTGATATAATTCAATCTCTATCAAGCCATGACAGAAGCAAAAAATGCTTGAATTCCCTTAGGAATAGGAATCTACTCCCTACCCATCTACGTATTTTTAAATGTGAACACTTTTTAATTGGAATATTGCAAACGAGCACATTTAAAACCACTTTAGGGAGAATATATAAGTATGTATTCTGCAAGCTTAAGATTACAGTAATCAGTTTTTTGTAAAAATTACAGGCAAATCATATACTTTGTTTTAGATGACTTTCTAAAATCGTTACTTAAAATTCAAATTTCTGAACTCAAGCCATGATAACTCATGCACTTCCACAAATGACTTCCAAATTAGTAAAATCAGAATGCCTTAATGATGAGTTAAATACCAATTTCCACATTAAATACCTCAGAAATACTGGAGGTATGCCTGACACGTGCCCTTCTGTCATCCTCTGCATCCAATCAGTAACTAAGTTGTGGCAATGCTCCTAAAAGCTTCAGGATCCATCAGTTGGTCATCTTCACTGCCGATACCTTAGTCCAAGCTACCACCACCTCAGTACTTGAATGACTGCAAGAGATTCTCCATTTCTCTCCACACCTACTCCTGCCTTCCTTCCACTTCATTCTACCATGAAAGCCGCAATGTTCTTTTTAAAACTAATCAACAGAAATCCATATATATACTATGTTCACCAAAGGACATGTACAAGATTATTCCTTGCAGCATTATTTGTAATAGCATCAAACCATACACAACCCAAATGTCCACAACAGTAGGAAGGGTACACTAGAATTCTACATGGCAAAGAAAGAAGAATGAGCTATATCCAGGCACAGCAATATGGAAGAATCTCAGAAACATGATGTTGAATGAAGCAGACAAAAAGAAGCACATATAATTCTACATGCGTAAAGTTCAAAATTAGGCAAAACCAATTTGTTCTTTTTCTCCAGCTTTACTGAGGTATAACTGACAAATAAAATTATATATATTTAAAGTATACAATATGACTATTTGATATACATATACTTTGTGAAATGATTATCAGGATCAGGTCAATTAACACCCCTTTTACCTCACAGAGTTAGCGCTTGTGTGTGTGTGTGTGTGTGTGTGTGTGTGTGTGTGTGTTGTGTGTGTAGTAGAATGCTTAAGTTCTACTCTCTAAGCAAATGTCAAGTATACAATACAGTATTGTTAACTATAGTCACCATGCTGTGCATTAGATCCCCCGAACTTATTCACCTTAGAATTGAAGGCTTGTACTCTTTGATCAGCATCTCCCCAACTCTCCCACCCCTAAGCCCCTGGTAACCACCATTCTACTCTCTGTTTCTATGAGCTTGACTATTTTTTTTTTTAAGATTCCACATATAAGTTAGATCATACAGCATTCATCTTTCTCTGATTTATTTCACTTAGCATAATGCCCTCAAGGTCCATCCCTGTTGTCACAAATGGCAGGATTTCCATATGTATCACATTGTCTTTACCCATTCATCTGTTGACAGACACTTGGATTATTTCCATTATCTTGGCTATTTTGAATAATGCTGCAAAAAGCATGGAAGTGCATGTATCTCTTCAATATCCTGTTTTCATTTCCTTTGGGTACATATCCAGGAGTGAAATTGCTGGATCACCTGGTAGTTCTATTTTTAATTTCTTGAGGAACCTCCATACTGTTTTCCATAGTGACTAAACCAATTTGCATTCTCATAAGCAGTACACAGGGTTTCTTTTAATCCACATCCTCACCAACACCTGTAATCCCTTATCTTTTTGGTAAAAGCCATCCTAACAGGTGTGAGGTGATAGTTCATTGTGGTACAGAGTTGCATTTCTCTGATGATGAGTGATGTTGAGCACATTTTCATGTACCTTTTGGCCATCTGTATGTCTTCTTTGGAAAAAAAAGTGTCTATTTAGGTCGTTGAGGCAAAACCAATTTTGGGTGTTGGAAGTCAAAATACTGTAAGCCTGGGGGTAGATAATGACTGGAAAAGGGATTTGTAGGGTGCTAAGACCTCTTGATCTGGTACTAGTTTCATGAGAGTGTTCACTTTGTAAAAATTTGTTAAACTGCATGCTTATTATTTGCACTCTTTTCTCTACATATTATACTTCAACAAAAAAATCTACTTTAAAAAACCCACTAATCTGATCATGCCGTCCTCCTATTGAACATCAGTCTTGGGACTAAAAGTCAGCACCTCTGCCACACTACAACGTTACAACTTTACCTTGACAGTGCGGCTCCAGCCTCAGAAGAATCACTCTCCCTTTCTGCATATTTTCAATTTCCTCAAATGCACAGTGAACCTTCCCACCTCAGGGCCAGTTCATATGCTAGTTCCCCTACCTGGAGGTCTCTTTACCTGTACTTTGCCTGTTAACTACCACCCACCTTTCAGATTTCAGCTTAAACTGACTTTCGTAGGAAGGCTTCCCTGACCCCTAGCCTAGGTCACCTCCTTCCCTTATGTCTTCTTGCCTCTTCTTCTCAGCACTTGTAACGTTCGTGACCTGCTTCACCAATCTCAGATCTAAACACATTTTTTTTTTCTCTTGCTCTCTCTCCAACTGGCTGCCCAAAACCCACCAGCACCACAAGGAAGGATGTCCACCATCTCCTTCTTGAGGTTTCCCCTACATGGTCCAGGCACTCTGGAATCTAATCCAGTCCAAAAGGCTTTTGCTTCCAAGTTCAGAGCACATCGGAGTCTGTGTATCCCATCACAGCGTCAACAGAGGACTGGGCGCAAACAGTTGGCTGCCTCACCGTGTGGCTCCTGTGTCTGGCAGATGGCAGTGGCACCCCAGGCGTGGTTCTGCTTTCCCAGCACAGCCCTCATTCTACAGAGCAATACACTGGGCTGGAGACTCACGTGCCTGTACCTGTCTTCCCCACATTCTATTAAACCCCTGTGTGTGGCAGCTCACAACTCAAACTCAGTCTGGCCCGAATGGTGTTTTTCTGTTTTTCTGTTTAAGATTGACCTTTATTTATTTTTTATTAGAGAAGGCACTCGTTTACTTTTTTTTTTTAACCAAGGCACTTTTTTAAAAAGTTTTTATTTTAATACCAACAGCATTTTTCATAGAACCAGAACAAACAATTCTAAAATTTGTACGGAACCACAAAAGACCCCAAAGAGCCAAAGCGACCTTGAAAAAGAAGCAAAGCTAGAGACATCACAATTCCAGACTTTGAGTTATATTGCAAAGCTGTAGTGATCAAGACAGTCTGGTACTGGTATAAAAATAGACATATTAATCAATAGAATAGAATAGAAAACCCAGAAATAAACCCACAACTATATGACCCATTAATCTTTGACAAAGCAGGAAAGAATATCCCACGGGAAAAAAACAGTCTCTTCGACAAACGGTGTTGGGAAACCTGGCAGCGACATGCAAAAGGATGAAACTGGTCCACTTTCTTATACCACACACAAAAATAAATTCAAAATGGATTAAAGACCTCAATGTGAGAACGGCAACCATGAAAATCCTAGAAGAGAGCACAAACAGTCACTTCTTTGACATTAACTGTAGCAACTTCCCTTCATGTGGCAAGGGAAACACAAGCAAAAATAAACTATTGGGACTTCATCAAAATAAAAAGCTTCTGCACAGCGAAGGAAACAACCAACTGGGAGAAGATATTTGCATGATACATCCAATAAGCTTGCCCTTTAAATGCCAGGAGATTTCACATGAAAATTTGGAGTGACAGCTTCTCTTGAAAATTTGGAAGCTCTTCCAACAAGGGGCCCATATTCCAAAATGGCGACCTGGGCTGAACCTGAGCAGCAGCTGTTCCCTTTAACATGGTATTCACCCTCCTGTTTGCCACAGTCCCTGCTATTCCCTGCTGCCTCCCTAACTCGAGGCCACACGTCAGCTGGCATTTATCAGTGTGGACGCACTATTTTTTTCTTTTGAAGACTTTAGAAAAAATGAACTATTTGTTCACATATGTTTGCCTCAGATGTGGGGGAATGAAAGGTAGACCAAGCATTTTTGTGTTTCAAGGAAAATGGGAAAAACCTATTTATTTCAACCTGTGAAAATATTCCTATATATTGATTATACAAAACAGTGTGTCTCTATCAAAAGAAGACAACTTAAGATACCATCATGACACAATCACAGAAACAAAGCAAGCACTGTGACCAATTAAACTAAAAGGCTTGATGAAAACTTAATGCACTTAAAAGAAGACTAAAATTTCAACTGACTTTGTTTTTTTTAATAGAAATAAGCTAGAAAAAATAAATAAATAAGCTAGAGGATATGAGGCACATCAAATATTAAATCAACTAATTGCCAAGGCATCAATACCTTTAATGGATTATTAATATATTTTTTGAATGTGCCTAATGACTACAGCAGAGATTATGTATTCTGAAGGGGAACAAATTTCTGTAATTGTAAATCTTCCCAGAAGCACTGTTGCTCAACATGCTGAAGATATAGTGAGAACCTAAAGATTGGGCTGTAGGAGATGACGTGTGTTCTATTCTCAGATCTCCTCTGCGTGGCTTCTCTGAACTCATCACATCCACAAAGGAAGCAGTCTGCAAGCAATCTGCCTCCTTTACCAAAAAAAAAGGCCTTATTCTAAACCCAAGGTGAAGGTTGCCCATTCATTTTACAGTTACATAACTATTAGGCCTCTGAAGATCAGCTCAAAGCTGACTTTGTGTCCCCGACTAGAAGAGGCACAGACACTTTCCATGGACTTTAAAATAAAACGGCTGCCATTGTCATAATTGTAATTAAATGAATATCTGTGACATTAGTTTTTTAATACATATCTGGCCTATCACACTGAAAGTTGTGTAAGGGTCAAAATCATTTCTATTTGCTCACCACTGTATCTCCAGGGTTCAATAAATATGCTGGGATAAAACAGGCTTATTATAGGCTATTCAGGTGGCTAGACAGAGGTAAGATCAAAGGGATGGTTCAAATCTTGTATTTCTGATGTTCTATACTTTAAGCTGTCCACACCTCCTCAAGATTCTTGAAATTAAGGCTACCTCAACCAACCAGCCATCTGGGCCCCAAGCAGACCGTTATAAATGGGCTAGCTGCCAGCAGGTAAGGTCTTGGAGGCCACACTACAGCACTACAGATGCCACCAGCTGCCTCAGAGGACTAGCGGTTCTTCCACTGTGAAGCTGACCTGCCTCTGTACAGTAGACAGCCTCCATAATGGCTCCCAATAAACCCTGCCTCCTGATACCCACCCTCGGGAGTTGTCCTCCACACATTTTACCAGAATTAGTCTGTGTGACCAATAGCATAGGTCACTCTCAAGGTTAGGTTATAAAAAGACTGTGATTTCCACTTTGGGCATTCACTCTCTTTCCTTCTCGGACTGCTTACTCTGGGGGAAGCAAGCTGCCACGTTGTGAGCAGTCCTATGGGGAGGTTTACATGGTGAGGAACTAAAGCTTCCCCCAACAGCCATAAAAGAACAGAGACTCGCTGATCCTGATATGAGTCAGCTTGGAAGCAGACTCTGTAGCCTTGAGATGTCAGCAGCCTCTACTGACAACTTGTCAGGAACCTCAAGAGAGATGCCGAGCCAGAGCCACCCAGCAAGGCCACTCCTGGATTTCTGGGTTCATGAACCCCGTGAGATAATAATTGTTTGTTGTGTTAAGCTGCCAAGTTTTGGGATAGTTTGTGACACACTGCTAGATAAATAGTACATTCAGAAAAGGAATTTCAAGCACAGCTCTATTAATGTTGTAGTTCTACGTTAACACGTAACCCAGTAATTCTCACTGGTACTATTATCTAATATTTCTTGTAATTTTTTTATATTTCCCAAAAGTCTTAACCTTTTCACTGGAATAGAATATTATAGAACTTTTTTGATGCCTCTAAAACAGCACAATGCCAAGCGCATGGTAAGCAATCAAAGCAATCAAACAAATATATAATACTTGCTGAATTAATTTTTTAAAGGATGTTTCAATAGAGTATATTATTGCATATTTACTCACCTTAATGCTGTTAGAAAAATTATTCAAGGTACTATGAACTAAGTTACAAATAATAAAACACACAAAGAATATAATTCTCTCTGAAGGACTGATTCTAAACACCATTCAAATAATTTGACACAAGGAACATTTTCATTAAATAAGACCTCTGACAAGGATCTCTGATCTCTATAACTTTGATTTCTCTTTCTTGTAGCCAAAGTTGACAGGAAACCATGTTAGGAGAGGAGAAGCATGAGCATGAAATAAAAAGGTACAGATGAGAGAATTTGACAGTTAACATGAAATAGTGATATGATGTTGAAGTATATAGAAATGTAAAAAGAAATATGTAGAGCAAAATCTCTCAAGAAATCTCAAATACCTTGCTTAAAGTATCTTTTTTTTAAATTTTATTATGTTATGTTAGTCACCATACAATACATCATTAGTTTTTGATGTGGTGATCCATGACCCATTGTTTTCGTATAACACACAGTGCTCCATTCAATACGTGCCCTCTTTAATACCCATCACCAGGCTAACGCATCCCCCCACCCCCCTCCCCTCTAGAACCCTGTTTGTTTCTCAGAGTCCATAGTCTCTCATGGTTCGTCTCTCCCTCCGACTCCCCCCCCATTTTTCCCTTCCTTCTCCTAATGTCCTCCATGCTCTTCCTTATGTTCCACAAATAAGTGAAACCATATGATAATTGACTTTCTCTGCTTGACTTATTTCACTTAGCATAATCTCCTCTAGTCCCATCCATGTTGATGTAAAAGTTGGGTATTCATCCTTTGTGATGGCTGAGTAATATTCCATTGTATATATGGACCACATCTTCTTTATCCATTCGTCTGTTGAAGGGCATCTTGGCTCTTTCCACAGTTTGGCTATTGCGGACATTGCTGCTATGAACATTGGGGTGCATGTGGCCCTTCTTTTCACTACATCTGTGTCTTTGGGGTAAATACCCAGTAGTGCAATTGCTGGGTCATAGGATAGCTCTATTTTTAATTTTTCGAGGAACCTCCACACTGTTTTCCAAAGTGGCTGTACCAACTTGCATTCCCACCAACAGTGTAAGAGGGTTCCCCTTTCTCCACAACCTCTCCAACATTTGTTTTTTCCCTGTCCATTTTTGCCATTCTAACTGGTGTAAGGTGGTATCTCAATGTGGTTTTGATTTGAATTTCCTGATGGCTAATGATGATGAACATTTTTTCATGTGTCTGTTAGCCATTTGTATGTCTTCTTCAGAGAAGTGTCTTTTCATGTCTTTTTGACTTTGATTGACTTATTTGTTTTTTGGGTGTTGAGTTTGAGAAGTTCTTTATAGATCTTGGATACCAGCCCTTTATCTGTAGTGTCATTTGCAAATATCTTCTCCCATTCTGTGGGTGGCCTCTTTGTTTTGTTGACTGTTTCCTTTGCTGTGCAGAAGGTTTTTATCTTGATGAAGCCCCAAAAGTTCATTTTTGCTTTTGTTTCACTAGCTTTTGGAGATGTACCTCGAAAGAAGTTGCTGTGGGCGATGTCAAAGAGGTTACTGCCTATGTTCTCCTCTAGGATTTTGATGGATGCCTGTCTCACATTGAGGTCTTTCATCCATTTTGAGTTTATCTTTGTGAATGGTGTTAGAGAATGGTTGAGTTTCATTCTTCTGCATGTGGCTGTCCAATTTTCCCAGCACCATTTATTGAAGAGACTGTCTTTTTTCCATTGCATGTTTTTTCCTGCTTTGTCAAAGATTATTTGACCATAGAGTTGAGGGTCCATATCTGGGTTCTCTATTCTGTTCCACTGGTCTGTATGTCTGTTTTTGTGCCAGTACCATGCTGTCTTGGTGATCACGGCTTTGTAATACAGCTTCAAATTGGGCAACATGATGCCCCCAGCTTTGTTTTTCTTTTTCAACATTTCCTTGGCGATTCGGGCTCTTTTCTGATTCCATACAAATTTTAGGATTGTTTGTTCCAGCACTTTGAAAAATGTCATTGGAATTTTGATCAGGATGGCATTGAAGGTATAGATTGCTCTGGGTAGCATAGACATTTTAACAGTGTTTATTCTTCCGATCCATGAGCATGGAAAGTTTTTCCATCTTTTTGTGTCTTCTTCAATTTCTTTCATGAGTGTTCTGTAGTTCCTAGAGTATAGATCCTTTACCTCTTTGGTTAGGTTTATTCTGAGGTATCTTATGGTTTTTGGTGCTATTGTAAATGGAATCGTTTCTCTAATTTCTCTTTCTACAGTTGCGTTGTTAGTGTATAAGAAAGCAACTGATTTCTGTGCATTGATTTTGTATTCTGCCACATTACTGAATTACTGTATGAGTTCTAGTAATTTGGGCATGGAGTCTTTTGTGTTTTCCAAATAAAGTATCATGTTGTCTGTGAAAAGAGAGAGTTTGACTTCTTCTTTGCCAATTTGAATACCTTTTATTTCTTTTTGTTGTCTGATTGCTGTTGCTAGGACTTCTGGTACTATGTTGAACAATAGTGGCGACAGTGGGCATCCTTGACGTGTTCCTGATCTTAAGGGAAAGGCTCTCAGCTTTTCCCCATTGAAGATGATATTCGCTGTGGGTTTTTCATAGATGGATTTTATGAACTTGAGGAATGTTCCCTCTGTCCCTATACTCTGAAGAGTTTTAATCAGGAAAGGATGTTGTATTTTGTCAAATGCTTTTTCTGCATCAATTGAGAGGACCATATGGTTCTTGTCCCTCCTCTTATTGATGTGTTCTATCTCATTGATTGATTTGTGAATGTTGAACCACCCTTGCATCCCAGGGATAAATCCCACTTGGTCGTGGTGGATGATCCTTTTAATGTATTGTTGGATCCAATTAGCTAGGATTTTGTTGAGGATTTTGGAATCCATATTCATCAGGGATATCGGTCTGAAATTCTCCTTTTTGATGGGGTCTTTTCCTGGTTTGGGGACTAAGGTAATGCTGGCCTCATAGAATGAGTTTGGAAGTTTTCCTTCTGTTTCTATTTTTTGAAACAGCTTCAGGAGAATAGGCATTATTTCTTCTTTGAATGTTTGGTAGAATTCCCCAGGGAATCCATCAGGCCCTGGACTCTTGTTTTTTGGGAGGTTTTTGATCATTGCTTCAATCTTGTTACTGGTATTGGCCTATTCAGGTTGTCAATTTCTTCCTGTTTCAGTCTTGGGAGTTTATAGGTTTTCAGGAAGTCCTCCATTTCATCCAGATTGCTCAGTTTATTGGCATATAGTTGTTGATAATAATTCTTTCTATTTCCTTGGTGTTAGTCGTGATCTCTCCACTTTCATTCATAATTTTATTAATTTGGGTCCTTTCTCTTTTCTTTTGGATAAGTCTGGCCAGTGGTTTATTGATCATATTAATTCTTTCCAAGAACCAACTTCTAGTTTCGTTGATCTGATCTACTGTGTTTCTGGTTTCTAATTCATTGATCTCTGCTTTAATTTTAATTATTTCTCTTCTAATGGTGGCTTAGGCATCGTTTGTTGCTTTTTCTCTAGTTCTTTAAGGTGTAGAGTTAGTTGGTGAATTTGGGATTTTTCTATTTTTTTGAGTGAGGCTTGGATGGCTATGTATTTCCCCCTTAGGACCGCCTTTGCACTATCCCATAGGTTTTGGACCAATGTGTTTTTATTCTCATTGTTTTCCATGAATTGTTTAAGTTCTTCTTTGATTTCCTGGTTGACCCAAACATTCCTGAGCAGAGTGGTCTTTAGATTCCAAGTGTTTGAATTTCTGCCAATTTTTTCTTGTGACTGAGTTCCAGTTTTAAAGCATTGTGGTCTGAGAATATGCAGGGAATAATCTCAATCTTTTGGTATCGGTTGAGACCTGATTTGTGACCCAGTATGTGGTCTATTCTGGAGAATGTTCCATGAGTGCTCGAGAAGAATGGATATTCTGTTGTTTTAGGGTGGAATGTTCTGTATATATCTATGAGGTCCATCTGGTCCAGTGTATCACTCAAAGCTCTTGTTTCCTTGTTGATTTTCTGCTTAGATGATCTGTCCATTGCTGACAGTGGAGTATTGAGGTCTCCTACAATTAACGTATTCTTATCAAATGACTCTTTATTTTGGTTAACAGTTGGCTTATGTAGATGGCTGCTCCCATGTTGGGGGCATAGATATTTACAATTGTTGGATCTTCTTGTTGGATAGACCCTTTAAGAATGATATAGTGTCCTTCTGTGTCTCTAATTACAGACTTTAGTTTAAAATCTAATTTGTCTGATATAAGAATTGCTACCCCAGCTTTCTTTTGGGGTCCGCTGGCATGGAAGATGGATCTCCATCCCTTCACTTTCAGTCTGGATGTAACTTTAGGTTCAAAATGAGTCTCTTGTAGGCAGCATATGGATGGGTCCTGTCTTTTTATCCAATCTGCAATGCTGTGCCGTTTTATGGGAGCATTTAGGCCATTCACGTTGAGAGTGATTATTGAAAGATATGAATTAATTGTCATCATGTTGCCTGTGAAGACGTTGTATTTATAGATTGTCCCTGTAAATTTCTGTTGTATATCACTCTTGGGGTCTTTCTCCTTTTATAGAATATTTCTTAATATTTCTTGCAGGGCCAGCTTAGTGGTCACATATTCTTTCAGTTTCTGCCGGTCATGGAAGCTCTGCATCTCTCCATCCATTCTAAATGAAAGCCTTGCTGGATAAAGTATTCTTGGCTGCATGTTCTTCTTGTTTAGTACCCTGAATATGGTTTGCCAGGCCTTTCTGGCTTGCCAGGTCTCTGTGGATATATAGGTCTGATGTTATTTGGATGTTCCTCCCTCTGTACGTAAGGAATCTCTTCCCCCTAACTGCCCTTAAGATGGTTTCCTTGGTTCTAAGATTTGCAAGTTTTACTATTACATGCTGGGGTGTTGGCCTGTTTTCCTTGAATTTGGGAAGGGTCCTCTCTGCCTCTAGGATGCAAATGTTTGTTTCATTCCCCAGATTAGGGAAGTTCTCAGCTATGATTTGCTCAAATACATCTTCTAGTCCTCTCTCTCTCTCCACTCCCTCTGGGATTCCAATTATTCTGACATTGGAATGCTTCATGGTGTCACTTATTTCTCTGATTCTATTTTCATGGATTCTGAATTGTTTTTCCCTGGCCTCCTCTTTTCCCTTTTTATCTATTATATTGTCTTCCAGGTTGCTTATTCTTTCTTCTGCCTCAGTTACCCTAGCTGTTAGATTATCTAGATTGGATTGGATCTCACTGATAGCATTTTTAAGTTCTGCCAATTCAGCTTTCATTTCTGCCCTTAGAGACTCTATGTTGCCATTAATTGATTTCTCCATTCTAGCCATTGTCTTCGCAATTGCTAGCCTGAATCCCATCTCCGACATCTTGGTTATATCTGCATCCATTTGTAAATCTGTAGCATAAGTCATGATCTCTGAGTCTTTTCTATTTTGGGGGCTCCTCCTCCTAGTCATTCTGTTGATGGGTGTTTGAGGGAATGTATAAAGTCCAAATTATTGACCAGAACCCAAGCAAGATGCACCTGTTTTCTTGGGACCTTAGGGTTGCTGGCCTCTTGTTTTCCCAGCCTGTCTCCCGGGGAAGGGGCCTGCCACACTGTTATTCAGGCAACCCTGTTTGGGCGGAGTTGCCCTGCCCCCCTGTGGCGGGGGATGGGCTCAGTGGAAATCAGTTTTGGGGGCTTTTGTTCTCTGGTGGCTTTCCCTGGCGGCTTTCAGCATCTCTTCCACGAGTCAGAGCAGAAGAGACCGTTCCAACCCTCTGCCTCAGAGCAGAAACTGCAGTCTGTTCTTCAGTGAGCTCTCCAGGCCAAACCATCTCCATTTCTGTCCGTGCTGCTATAAACTGCAGCGTCCTGGGTTGTGCGCCCCTCCACAGCGCCCCCAGTCCTGCCTCCAGGTCGGAGCATGTCTCTGCCCTTTGTGCTTCTAAAACCGCCAGCTGCCCCCAGTTTGCACACACGACCCCGCCACCCCAGGTTTCCGCCCCAGGGGCTGCCCTAAAGTCCTTTCCCCCCTGCTACCGGTCTGCGAGTCTGTGCCCCATCCCCAGTGTGCAAGGCTGTTGCTCACCGGTGGTGTAGGATCCCCATGGCCAGGCACCCTCCTGCTCCCGTTTATCCTCTGATATCTGCCCACGGAATCACGGCTCCCCACTTCATACCTCGAAACCAACTGCCTGCGATATTCTGTTTGTAGGGATCCAGATCTTCTTACATCTCAGGCTGGTTTTGTGGGTGCTCAGGGTGGTCTGGTAGATATCCAGCTCAATTCTGGGGACCAGTTGAAATAGGGTCCCCTACTCCTCCACCATCTTTCCTTCCTCTGCTTAAAGTATCTTAACACAAAAGAATAATAAACAAAATGAAAATTTTTCTGTTGAGACCCACTAGCTAAGTACGCTTTTCCAAAGAGATTCCTATCTTCAAAGTTTTGTTTCTTGAATGATATTTCTATGAAGATTGTTTTAAAATAGGTAATATGCCATTTAAACGAGGCCACCAAATAAAAACTTTTAACATTTACAAAGCAAAGATTTATTAAAATTCTTCAATATCCTATGATATACACCTGATTTCTCTGTCAATTGCTGTCAGTTTGATGTAGCAACAATAGATTTGTCAGATGATTGTCTGTCTTTGGGTCCTAGATGTAGACAGCTCTTTAATAATTTCCATCATGAGATGAAGATTCCATATGTGAACAAGATGATTTAATTTTACATTAGATTTGTGACATTGCCTGATTCAGATTATTAAATCTAAATCTTGTGACTCTTATTATGCCATAAAGTTAGAAAATATTCGAAAATAGGATGGGGGAGGGGGTGTCACAAGGATACAGAAGATAGCTTGAAGGGAATCCCACAAAACAAATGTGGGGCAAGTAATGAATTTGTAAGCCATTAAAAAATAGGAATTCATGAGTCCGAACTGATAATAAACAGATTAGAATACAAATAGGTGAATGGGAGAAGGGAGGGCACTTGTTTCAGCACTCAGGTGGCTAAGTGCCAACTGGTCGACATGGAGCAGAGAGGGTTCATGTTGCAGAGCTACCATTTCACTATCATCACTGGAAAGCAGGAAAAACTAGTTCAGGCAAGAAATGTCAATGGAAGCTGAACCAAGGAGGAAATTTTGGATGAGAAGCAATATATCTGCACAATCTTAATGCATCTCCCCACAAGTTGCTTATTAAGTATGCAAGGAAAAGACAGTAAATATATAGTGAAGAAACTGGATGGCCCTTTGACCAGGTGATCAGATATCACCACCATAGAGGGGCAAAAGGATATTGTGTGCCTCCAGACATTGTGTCTTCAGAATGTCTCAACATCACTTAAGTAGGATTCCTACAAGGAATACCACCTGAGGATCGTTCATGAGGAAATATCCAACAAACCCAAAATGAGAAGTATCTTATTTAAAAGAAGGAGATTGTATTCTTTAAATATGGCAGTGTCAAGAAAGACTGGGGAACGCCTCCACAATGGAGAAGATTAAAGAGTCATGCCAATTAAATGATATGTAATCCTAGACTGGATCCTGTACTGGAAGGGGGAAATGGTATTAAAAAGGACATTATTGGGTCAATTGACAAAAGTGGAACATAGATGGTAGAGTAGATAAAAGTACTGCACCAATATTAAATTTATTTACATTGATAACTGTATTGTGTTTATATAAGAAAATATCCCCTTTCTTAATCAATACACACTAAGTACTAGGACAATGATACATGCGATTTACTCTCAAATGACAGGATAATGTGTGTGTGTGTGTGTGTGTTGAGAGATGGGAGAGAGACAGGGACAAAGAAAGAGCAAATGTTATAGCATTTAAATGTTAACAATGTTAAACTATCTTAAGATTATGTAAAACTGGGTAGAAGATATTTGGGTTTTTTAGTGCTTTTGTTATACCTTTTCTGTAAATTTGAAATTACTTACGGATAAAAATTTTAGAACACCAAATCTTTATTCAAAATCCAAACATATAGAAAAAGGGATTAATGTAGCAAAAATTTAAATATTAAAAAATGCACATTTTTAGGATGCAAACTTCTCTAGGCCCTATGGGCAACTGGTGTTAATACAAAGGAAGTCCTGAGAACACCAGCCTTCATGTATGATTTCAGCAACAATAATTTTGATATGTGGAGCCTCTTTGTTTTATGATCTCCAAGATTATTCCAATACTGTACAGGCATTCGAGATTCACAAGCTTCAAAGCTCGGCATGAGCTTGAGTATTCTGGCATTACATACAGCCTTTGATCCTATAACAATAGTACTTAACCCCAAACTATCTAAAGTGCCATCATACAATGTAGATGCCTCCTCTGGTATATCTTCTCTAAATGCTCTTTTCATGCTGCCAGTTCACAAAAAGAATGTGGCCACAACTAACCCCTTCTGTTCCTGTGACTATACTTATCTTGCATATAAATTAGATACGGACATTGAGGGACCTGTGGGTCCCCTTATTTCTTTCCAGTGTTTTACTCTTCCTGTTTAGTCAGGCACAGCCTCTCCTCACAAATCTGTCCTTAGGTTGACATTAGCTTCAAAACTCAATAGTTTCATTCATACTCTACCTGTAAACCAACTGTAATCACAATTTTTTTTCTCATTCACTCCTCCCACACTACATCTAACTGTTCAATTTGGAAGTATTTTTAATTCTGTAACTCTAAATCTTTTTCAAATTTGTCCCACCTGTCTCTCCACCACTACCACTATCTGAGTTCAGAACTTATGACCTCACCTTTCCACTTCCAGGGGCAAACCACTCCAGTCCACCCTCCAACTAGACTGTTGCCAGCGTGCTTCTTAAAAGGAGCATGCTGATATTTGCACACTCATGTTCATATCAGCACTATCATAGCCAAGAGGTGGAAGCCACGCAAATATCCATGGACAGATGAATAAGCAAAATACATATAAGAGAATACGATTCACCCTTAAAAAGGAAGGAAATCCTGTCACATACTTATTATGTAGATGAACCTTGAGGCCATTATGTTAAGTGAAATAAGCCAGTTACAGAAAGACAAATACTGTATGATTCTACTTATATGAAGTATCAAAAGTAGTCAAACCCACAGAAACAGCAAGTAAAATGGTAGCTATGGAGAGTTGTGGGGAGGGGGAAAAGAGGAGATGTTGCTTAATGGATATAGTTTCAGATTTGTAAGGTGAAAAAGTTCTAGAGTTCTGTTTCACAACAATGTGAATATACTTAATACTACTGAACTGTATACTTCAAAAATGGTTCAGATGGTAAATTTTATTTTATATGGTTTTTACCCCAATTTTTTTAAAGATTTTTTATTTATTTATTTGACAGAGAGAGATATAGTGAGAGAGGGAACACAAGCAGGGGCAGTAGGAGAGGGAGAAGCAGCTCCTGATGAGCAGAGAGCCTGAGGTGGGACTCGATCCCAGGACCCTGGGATCATGACCTGAGCCGAAGGCAGACGCTTAACAACTGAGCCACCCAGGCGCCCCTTACCCCATATTTTTTGAAAAATAAGCATGCCACTCTTTTATTTAAAATTCCTCAGCAGTTTTCTATCACCTTTGGACAACGTCTAAAGCCCTTTAACATTTCAAGCATTGGCTTGCATGATCTGGCCATTGTCTGCTTTTCGTTCTCCATCAGTTCAAACCACTCGGTTATATCGGAAACAAGTAATTCCCTCAATTCACCATTTTCTCTCATTCCTTCTTGTCTTTGCAAATGAACTGTCTGGAACAATCTTCTCCATTCTCATCCACCTTCAAGATTAGTTAAGGCATCATTTTCCTCTTGTATTCCTCTCTGAGACCCCTAGATTGAGGTAGGATGCACCCACCCTCTTCTCTCATCTCACCCCATATGTATTTCAACTCAGCACTCTATCGCAATATAATCATGGGATTCATTGCCTGTCTCTCCAAGTGGTGATGATTTAAAAAAAAACAAAACACAGATTTGCTATTTCTGTATCTTTAGCCCTCGCACAGTGCCTCATGGTAGCAGGTCGGTAAGTGCTTGTTGAATGAATAAATGAATTCCTAATCAAACTGACTCTTAAAAAAATAGTCTTTTTTCTTTTTAAACACCCTAACATTTAAATATTTGTCAATAACATAAAGCACTTTTTAAACAAACACTCAGTGTCATTCAGTAAATAAATGCCTTGTAGGTATTTTTGTCAAATCAATATTCATTCTGCCTTTTTTAAGGAGATTTAGCACATCCTCCACTGGATAAAGACTAGCGGAAATGACAAGGTGATCTGCTCTCTTCTAGCCAAGGTGTGCACACATGACATAAGCTAGGTCAATTTATGTTTTTATTTACAGAATCTGAATGCTGAGCAGAATGACAAAAGAACTGACAATAGCTATGCCTAAAATAGGCATCCATCAGCTACTCTTCTGAGATCCTCATTATATCAGTTACATTTTGCCACCATAATATTATGTAACCAACTCTAAAACCCAGCTCTTGAAAGAATAAGCATTATTTGGCTCATAAATGTGCTGATCAGTGACTAAATGGTTCTTCTTGTCATGGCTGAGCTTGTCCACATGTCTGGCAGGGAGCGTGTTGTTAAGTGTGAGGATGGGACACTGGGCTATGAAACTCTCATTCCCAGGAGGTTAGCCTGGCATGTTCTCGTGGTAATGACAGAATAGTAAGAGCAAACAAACATTATTGTGCAAACACTTTTCAAGCTTCTGGTTATGTCACATTTACTAACATCCCATTGACTGAAACAAGTCCCAAAACTGAGCCCAGAGTCAAGGAATAGGGCAAAAAGCCCCATCCATAGTGGAAGAATATTGCAAAGTTACATATTGGAAAGTTACATGACAAAGAGGACAGATACAAGAGGACATGAAGAATCCCAGCCATTAAATGCAATCTATCTGTTACATACAGCAACCCAAAGCCACTCAAGCTCTTCTACTTCTTCTCTGTTTTCATTCCAGTTCGTTACCCTTCCCCTCAATCCTGGGAGCTCTCCCATGCCCCTCCAGGCCTTTTCTCATTCTTAAGTTAATTAAAATTGATTTTTGTTGCTTACCACCAAAGAACACTAGTGTAAGCTTTCTTGAAGTTCAATATAAATATGCTTATGATCTATGCAGTTGTCATCTTTATTTCCTTAAATTTCCTATAAAAGGAGTAAGAAACTATTATTTTCAAAATTGTGGGCCTCTATTTGTTGTGTTTTATTTGACTTGTTTAAATTCAAAATTTGGCTTTTGCACATTTCAATGTTATATAGAATCAGCAATTTAGCAAACTTAATGAGCTTCTGATATGTTCGTAGTAGTGATACTTAATACTCTTATTTTCTCCATCATTATTTTTATGATTTATCTTATAAAACTAATAAAAATACAATTACTTCACGTGTTTATTTGTTTAGCTGCTTATTATTTGCCTTCCTCACTAGAGGTAAGCTTAGTGAAAACAAGTCATTGTCCAGTTTGTTCACTATATTTTCAGCATCTAGAACAGTGTCTGGCATACAGAGAACCTTCGTAAATATTTGTTCAATTGACTTAAGTGGGTATATTTAGCAGCCAGTTTTTAAAAAGAGTCATTTTTAAGCAGATTTACCAACTATTACAATTTTTATTTTCACTTTCTAACTCAACTATAAATCAAAATTTTATTCTTGACACCCTATAGGGAATTTGGAGGGAAAAAAAATAAACAGCTTCCTTGTAGTTATCATAATTACTAATGGACTGTGGGCTCTGGACTCTAAAAGATTAAGGAGATATGCTGATTAAGAGTAGATATAAAGGAAAGCACAGAATAGGTAATGAGACTGTAGGACTTTATTCAGAAGGCAAAAAATAATAAAATACAAATTCTCAAGTTGAGGATATTTGCTTTACCAAGAGGTTGCTTTTGTTTGTTGTTGTTTTTTTTAATGACAGCCTCTTGATAAAACTAGAAAACAAAGCTAAGACATCTGTCTTAGAGTACAAAAATGGCTACAAATTCTTTTGTTCCCATACACATACCCTTAGCAGTATGACTTCACAGCTCCTCCCATATTTCTAGGGGTGCCTGGGTGGCTCAGTTGGTTAAGTGTCTGAGTTCAGCTCAGGTCATGATTTCAGGGTCCTGGGATTGAGTCCCACATCAGGCTCTGTGCTTAGCGGGGAGTTTGCTTGTCCCTTTCCCTCTGCCCCTCCCCCTGCTTGTGCTTTCTCTCTCTCAAATAAATAAATAAAAAATCTTTTAAAAAAATGAAATATGGACTCTGAGAAACAAACTGAGGGTTCTAGAGGGGAGGGGGTGGGGGGATGGGTTAGCCCAGTGATGGGTATTAAAGAGGGCACATACTGCATGGTGCACTGGGTGTTATATGCAAACAATGAATCATGGATCATTACATCAAAAACTAATGATGTAGGGCGCCTGGGTGGCTCAGTTGGTTAAGCGACTGCTTTAGGCTCAGGTCATGATCCTGGAGTCCCAGGATCAAGTCCCACATCGGGCTCCCTGCTCAGCGGGGAGTCTGCTTCTCCCTCTGACCCTCCCCCCCCAAGTGCTCTCTCTCTCTTTCTCTCTCTCAAATAAATAAAATCTTAAAAAAAAAAAAACTAATGATGTAATGTATGGTGATTAACATAACATAATAATAAAAAATAAATAAATATGGTCCACATCTTTATACTTTTAATCTGTGTTTGGCTGTGTAGTTTGTTTTAGCCAATGAGACATCAACATACATGATGTAAGCAGATATGTGAAAAATGCTTGTTCATTAGGGCTCTCTCACTTTCATGGGTTTTTTTTGAAACCTGAGACTACCATGTAAAGAAGCATCTGATAGCCTATGGGTTGATGAGACACTGCATGAAACAGAGATAAGTTGTCCTAGCCGAGCCCCATTCAGACCAAACTTCTAACCAGTGGAGCTCCTACAGAAGTTTTTAACAAGGACTACATAGTCAAATAATGGCCAGTCATGAGAATGATGCCTTCATAGACTATCCAGCTCTGGTCAAGCCAGCCCAGACCAGAAGAACTGCCCAGCCAACTAAGAGAATCATGAAAAATAATAAATGTTTATTGTTTTTACCATTAAGTTTTTCTGTGGTTTGTTATGTACCAAAGCTACTTTTCCTCTGAAATAGTGGTTGTTGACAATGAGAGCTAAAATTGTCACCAATATTGAGGCACTGAAAAATCTTTTAAGATGAAATTATAAATAACTAGAAAAGTATAGTAATAAATTAAAGTGGGTTTTATAAGATGACTCTAAAGTTCAGTTTTAAATTCAAGGGCTTTGATTTCTTTAAGGGACTAATCAAAATACCCTTTTTAAAAAAAGATTATATCTTTGTGAGAAAATCTGTTGCATATAAATGACCAATATTATTGATAATTTCACTAAGCTGATTGATAACTTCCATATTTTTAAACTGATACAGTTTTGTGATAATAAGCAGGAGTTGTTTTGTCAAGTAACTAAGAAATCAGATTCTTCACTTAGAAATGGTTTTAGAGTGGCATGATTAAGCAAAGGACTTCATTTTTTCCATTGCCCTATTTGGCAGGCTAATTAATAAATTTAATTTTCCAATGTTTCAGTATGGAATAAGATGTGACCATGTAGAATGTAAGCTGATACAAGCCACTCATAATACTTTCTGGGCTTTTCAGTAAAAGAACATTCTTCTCTCATTTATAGCCCAGAAGAGATTGTATCATATGCCCCTCTTATCATAGCCTAGGAGACTTCAGATAAGTTCCTATTATCCACACCGGTAACTTTAGAAATCCTAATGACTTTCATCTGAAGAAGACTGGTAATAAAAAAATGTAACAGGATGTTAAGACTACAGTTTTGACTGAGATAGAAGATACAACAGATTCAAAATTCTAAAACCCAATCATCATCTATATAATTCACAAAGGCAGATAATTATTCTTGGAGTTTTGAAATGCCTCATCCAGTAAAAAGACCTGCAGAGAGGAGACATATTTTTGAGATGATCACCTTTAGACAGAGTTGGTGGCCATGTTGTGGCTGGGGGAGAGAGTGAGGGGATAACAGAGGTTGGAGGTATAGGGGAGGCACTACATCTCACTTCAAGGATAATGAAAAGGTTTTTCACAGGACCCCAGGGAGAACTGGAACAATGTTTGTTGCAGTTTGGAGGTCTTAGAGAATTTGTGCTAACTCATGTCAGAGAGAGCTAACACAAATGGTGGCCTGAGCTGCAGCTGGGCAGATGTTCTCCATGGACTAGATGCAGACCATAAGGAGGAGGGAGTTGGTATGAGTTGTCTCCTGGAGAAGCAGATTGATCTTGGAAAACAACAAGCTGGAGGTAAGGAGGAAATTGTTTCAAGATGCTGCCAGGAAAAAAGAGGAATTTTCCGTGAAATGCAGAAGAGAGGCACCCAGCATGAAACCTCTGCCAATCCACAAAATATACCCACAAGAGCCATAGTCTGCTTTGAGCCTATGCTGGGCTCAAAGAGTGTGAAGTCAGCTCCCAAGGGTACCAGTCCCTATAGGAATTTTCCATGTCTAACTATTCCTCCCTCCCAGCTCCAGGGTTGGAGTTGAAGTGGGGGTAGAGGGGCAGGTCAAGTTTAGGGAGGAGGAAATGGAGAAATAGAAAAGCTGCCAAACCCTGACCCCTCCCCACTCAGTGCTTCCAAGCAGCCAGGAAGGGTGTGAGGATGTGGCATTAAATCAAATTTGAGTTTTGATTAACTATACATTTTAATATCTGAATTAAATTAAGCCAGGGTTTATGACTTAAGTAACTATGGTACTGTCATATAAGAGGGAGCAGAAAAGTAAAGGGCCTGCTAAAAATTTCATGATGACACATGAAAAAACTATAATGTGACTCTATTTAGAGACAGGATTTTAAAAAGGTCATTAAGTTAATATGAGGTCATTAGAGTGAGTCCTAATCCAACATGACCAGTGTTCTTATAAGAAGAGAACCTTAGAATACAGACATTCACACAGGGAAAACCACGGAAAGACATAGGGAGAAGACAGCCATCTACAAGCGAATGAGAAAGGACTCAGAAGAAACCAACCCTGCTGACACCTTGATCTTAGACTTCTAGCCTCAAGAATTGTGAAAAATCAATTTCTGTTCTTTAAGCCACCAAGTCTGGAGTATTTTGTCATGGTAACTCTGGAAAACTAATACAATACTTTCCATAAATAGGGAGAGAAGGATTTAGTAATTTGCAGAAAATGTGTATAAGATTGAATTGCAATTTTGAAATTTTGCCTTGACCAATTGACCCACAGCTTAAGAATAAATGCAATAATAAATAGTTTAGGGGTGGTATGTTATACATGAATAGCTAACCAATATAACCTCTGTTGCCAACTGAGTTTTAATCCTTATCTCAATATGATCTGATTATAATCCACAGAAAGTAGGGCTCTTATTTGGCACATGTAGAATCTAAGGTATTATTCAAGGCTTGTAGAGTTCGATTTGCATTTTCTTTGAATGCAACTCCATGCAGAGGCTGGAGACCAATGATTATCTTCAGCCAAATCCTGCTTGAAAATACATTTTGTTTGGCCAGAAAAAAAACAAAAGCAAAAAACAGTGGTTTTTAAGTCTTTGGATTTGGTTATCTTTTATCTTTTTCTTTAGGAGGTACATATATTCTCCAATATACATTCCCATTAATTACTACTACTTTACCCAATTTATACATATTATTTGCCTGGTCCTAGGGTATTTTAGATCACAATCCCTGGTGCACATTTTTTTTTTTAAGATTTAATTTATTTATTTGACAGAGAGAGGGAGAGAGACAGCGAGAAATGGAACACAAGCAGGGGGAATAGGAGAGGGAGAAGCAGGCTTCCCGCCGAGCAAGAAGCCCAATGCGGGGCTCAATCCCAGGACCCTGGGACCATGATCTGAGCCAAAGGCAGACGCTTAATGACTGAGCCACCGAGGCATCCCCCTGGTGTACATTTTGACTGTAAGTTGTTTTTTTTTTTAAGCAGTACATCTCTGATTCAACATATTCGTGGAAATTTTAACCATTGCAATAAGGCAAGAAATAAAAGGCACACAGATTGAAAAGGAAAAAATAAAACTGGCTCTATTTGCGAATGACATAATGATCTACATGGAAAGTACCAAGGAATCTACCAAAACCAAAACCAAAACAAACAAACAAACAACACTTCCAAATGAGTTTAGCAAGATTGCAGGATATAAAATCAACATAAAAACATCACTTGTATTTCTATATACTAGCAATAAACACAAAGAGGCTGAAATTAAAAATACAATGCCATTTATAATCACTCAAAAAAAGGAGAAATATTTAGGTATAAATCTAATAGAACTTACATGCTGAAAACTATAAAATACTGATAAAAACATCAAAGAAAACCTAAATAAGTGGAATACATACTGTTTTCATGGATTAGAAGACTCAACATAATAAAGATGCCAATTATACAACTATTTAAGCAGATTCACAGCTATATTTTTGGTGACAAAATATACACAATGATTTGTGGCATCTTTGTTGACACTTCCATGCAAACATACCAAGCGACAGCTAGCAAATGGTCAAGTTAAACCCTTACACTTTCACAATAGAGGTAACTGCTTCAATTCAAATGGCATCTATTTGGAGATGGAAATGGAAAATAACAATTATTATCAATTGTATTATTATAATACTCATTAGATATGACAATAATTATGGACAATACATGGAAAATGTGATTCTTAGCTGTATGACTGTGGAAAGTAAGCATGAAGAATAAAGAAAACATGACACCACCAATGGAACACAGTAAACTCCCATTAACTGAATACAAAGAAATGGAAATACATGAATTGTCTGACAAAGGATTCAAAATAATTGTTCTAAAGATGCTCAGAAAGCTACAAAGGACACAAACAATTCAATGAAACCAGGAAAACAATAAAAGAACAAACTGAGAAGTAACAAAGAGATAGAAAACATAAAGAACTAAACAGAAATTTTGAGGCTGAAGAATACAATGGCTATAACAAAGAATTCAATAGAGGGCTTCAACAGCAGACTGGACCAAGTGGAAGAAAGAATCAGTAAACCCTAAAATAGGTCATTTGAAATTATCCAACCAGAGGAACAAAAACAAAAAGAAAAAGACAGGAAGAGATAGACAAGGGAATAATTAAACATCAATAAAAGGAACAATCTGGGGCACCTTGGTGGCTCAGTTGGTTAAGCGACTGCCTTCAGCTCAGGTCATAATCCCAGAGTCCTGGGACTGAGCCCCACATTGGGCTCCCTGCTCAATGAGGAGTCTGCTTCTCCCTCTGACCCTCTTCCCTCTCATGCTCTCTCTCACTCTCTCTCAAATAAATAATGAAATCTTAAAAATAAAATAAAACAAAAGGAACAATCTATGCATTATTGGAGTCCCAGAAGAAGAGAGGCAAAGGGAGGCAGAACACATATTTAAAGAAACAATGGCTTAGAACCTCCCAAAACTGGTGGAAGATTTGCACATCCAAATTCAGGAAGCTAATAGGTCCCCAAACAAATTCAACTCCAAGAGATCTTCTCCAAGACAAAGTATAATAAAACTGTCAAAAAACAAAGACAGAATCTTGAAAGCAGCCAGGGAAAAGAAGCTTATCACTTACAAGGAACATCCATAAGGCTATCAGTGGATTTCTCAGCAGAAACCTTACAGGCTGGGAGAAGGTGGGATGATATATTCAAAGTGCTAAGAGAAAAACACTGCCAACGAAGAATACTCTATTTGACAATTATCCTTTAGAAATGAAAAAGAGATTTAAAGAAATGAAGACTTTCCCAGAGAAACAAAACCAATGCAATTCATCACCACTAGGCCTGCCTTACAAAAGATGCTGAAAGGAATTCTTCAAGCTGAAATGAAAGGATGCTAACTAGTAACATGAAAATATGAAAATATAACACACACTAGTAAAGATAAGTACAGAATCAAATTCTAAATACTCCAGTACTGTAACACGGTGATGTGTTAATCATTTAACTCTAATATAAAAGTTAAAGGACAGAAGTACAAAAATAAATATAGCTACAATAACTTGTTAATGGGTACACAATATAAGAAGATTGAAATTGTGACATCAAAAACATAAAATATGGGCATGTGTGTAAAAACAATAGTTTTTTTAATGCAATCAAAGTTAAGTTGTTATCAGCTCACAATTGACTGTTATATCTCAAAGATGTCTCATGTGAGCCTCAAGGTAACTAAAAGCAAAAACCTACAGTGGATGAACACAAGATAATGAGAAGGGAATCAAAGTATATTGCTACAAAAAAAAATCATCAATTCACAAAGGAAGACAGCAAGAGAGGAAGAAAGAACAAAGAAACTACAAAACAGCCAGAAAATAATGAACTATGGCATTAGTAAGTCCTTACCTATCAGTAATTCCTTTAAATGTAAATGGGATAATTCTCCAATCAAAAGACAGAGTGGCTGGGAGGAAAAGATGGCAGAGGTGTAGGGGACCCTCTTCCAACCAGTCCCCTGAACTGAGCTGGATATCTACCAGACCGCTCTGAACATACACGAAATCAGCGTGAGATCTCTACAAACAATATTGCAGGTGGCTGGTTTCGAGAATGAATAGGAGGAGGAACCCCCAAAATAGGAAAAACTCAGAGACTGTGACTTCTGCCACAGATTTACAAATGGATACAGATATAACCAAGATGTTGGAAATGGACTTCAGGGTGTAGTTATGAAGACGATAGCTAGGATGGGAAAATCGATTAATGGCAATATAGAATCTCTAAGGGCAGAAACGAAAGCTGAATTGGCAGAACTTAAAAATGCTATCAATGAGATCCAATCTAATCTAGACACTCTAACAGCTAGGGTAAATGAGGCAGAAAAATGAATTAGTGATCTAGAAGACCAATTGATAAAAAAGAAGGAAAAAGAGGAGGCCTGGAAAAAACAGCTCAAAATCAATGAAAACAGAATTAAAGAAATAAGTGATGCCATGAAACTTTCCAATGTCAGTATTATTGGGATCCCTGAGGGGGTGGAGAGAGAGAGAGGACTAGAAGATATATTTGAGCAAATCATAGCTGAGAACTTCCCTAATCTGGGGAATGAAACAAACATTCATGTCTGTCCTAGTGGCAGAGAGGACCCCTCCCAAGATCAAGGAAAGCAGGCCAACACCCCAGCATGTAATAGTAAAACTTGCAAATCTTAGAACCAAGGAAACCATCTTAAGGGCAGTTAGGGGGAAGAGATTCCTTACGTACAGAGGGAGGAACATCCAAATAACATCAGACCTATTCACAGAGACCTGGCAAGCCAGAGAGGCCTGGCAAGACATATTCAGGGTACTAAACGAGAAGAACATGCAGCCAAGAATACTTTATCCGCCAAGGCTCATTTAGAATGGATGGAGAGATGCAGAGCTTCCAAGACCGGCAGAAACTAAAAGAATATGTGACCACCAAGCTGGCCCTGCAAGAAATATTAAGGGGGGTTCTATAAAAGGAGAAAGACCCCAAGAGTGATATAGAACAGAAATTTACAGAGACAATCTATAGAAACAAGGACTTCACAGGCAACATGATGACGATAAATTCATATCTTTCAATAATCACTCTCAATGTGAACAGACTAAATGCTCCCTTAAAAGGGCACAGGGTTGCAGATTGGATAAAAAGACAAGACCCATCCATATGCTGTCTACAAGAGACTCATTTTGAACCTAAAGATACATCCAGACTGAAGGTGAAGGGATGGAGATCCATCTTCCATGCCAGCGGACCTCAAAAGAAAGCTGGGGTAGCAATTCTTATATCAGACAAATTAAATTTTAAGCATCTTAAGACTGTAGTTAAAGACACAGAAGGACACTATATAATTATTAAAGGGTCTATCCAACAAGAAGATCTAACAATTGTAAATATCTACGCCCCCAACATGGGAGCAGCCACCTACATAAACCAACTGTTAACCAAAATAAAGAGTCATATTGATAATAATATGTTAATTGTAGGAGACCTCAATACTCCACTCTCAGCAATAGACAGATCATCTAAGCAGAAAATCAACAAAGAAAAAAGAGCTTTGAATGACACACTGGACCAGATGGACGTCATAGATATATACAAAACATCCCACCCTAAAACAACACAATACTCATTCTTCTTGAGTGCACATGAAACATTCTCCAGAATAGACCACATACTGGGTCACAAATCAGGTCCCAACTGATACCAAAAGACTGAGATTATTCCCTGCATATTCTCAGACCATAATGCTTTAAAACTGGAACTCAATCACAAGAAAAAATTTGAAAGAAATTCAAACACTTGGAAGCTAAAGACCACTCTGCTCAAGAATGTTTGGGTCAACCAGGAAATCAAAGAAGAACTCAAACAATTCATGAAAACCAATGAGAACAAAAACACATTGGTCCAAAACCTATGGGATACTGCAAAGGTGGTCCTAAGGGGGAAATACATAGCCACCCAAGCCTCACTCAAAAAAAAAAAACAGAAAAATCCCGAATTCACCAACTAACTTCACAACTTAAAAAACTGTAGAAAAAGCAGCAAATGATGCCTAAGCCACACATTAGAAGAGAAATAATTAAGATTAGAGCAGAGATCAATGAATTAGAAACCAGAAACACAGTAGACCAGATCAACGAAACTAGAAGTTGGTTCTTAGAAAGAATTAATAAGATCGATGAACCATTGGCTAGACTTATCCAAAAGAAAAGAGAAAGGACCCAAATTAATAATTATGAATGAAAGGGGAGAGATCAAGATTAACACCAAGGAAATAGAAAC